>NW_022154803.1:0-60033 GCF_001633185.2 Quercus lobata
ATACTGGGAACTCTACAACGAGATTGGTGGAGGAAACGAGAAAATTGCGGCAAGCACCTTCAGAATGGGGCTCCCTGAGGATTCTGAATTACGGGAGTCACTGACGAGAAGACCCCCCGAGGATATGAGGCAACTGATGAGACGCATAGAGGAGTACAAACGCCTGGAAGATGACCGGCTGCAAAGCAGGGGGAAAGCCCCTTTAGTGGGGAGATCTCGGCAAAGCGTTTTGCCGGCAAAACCGAAACGAGACTTCAGAATGCAGGGACCAGAGGTGCAGATCGACGAGGTCAATGTGGTGTTTAAAGAGCCAGTGCACAAGATCCTGGAACGGATAAAAAACGAGCCATTCTTCAGGTGGCCGAACAAAATGGGGGGCGACCCATCTCGGAGGAACCAAAACCTATACTGCACCTATCATAGAGACAAGGGGCACACAACCGAACAGTGCCGGGTATTAAAAGATCATCTCGGACAGCTAGCAAGGGCCGGGTACTTGAAAGAGTTTGTAGCAGATTCCGTTGACCGAGAAACTGGGCAGGGCGCCCAACAGAAAAGGAATCCCCTTCCACCACCCCTGGGGATAATCGAAGTCATCCATGCCGCACCAAGAAGGGCAGCAGCGGCAAAAAGGATACTGACAGTAGCCTGCGCGGAAGGAGAATCATCCAAGAAGAAAAAGAAAGTTGGACGGCTGACCATCTCGTTCGGAGAAGACGATTTCGAGGGGACGGTCCAACCCCACGACGATGCTTTGGTGGTGACAGCCAGGATAGGCGGATTCCTGGTGAAGAGGGTAATGATTGATCAAGGAAGCGGAGCCGACGTCATGTACCCGGATCTCTTTGAAGGGCTAGGGTTAAAGACCCAGGATTTGGCAAAGTATGACACGCCGTTGGTCTCGTTTGATGGGAGGGTTGTAATTCCCGAGGGGCAAATCTCTCTCCCAGTGGACATGGAAGGCAAGGCAGTTATAGTTACATTTATAGTAGTCCGATCATTCGCACCGTACACCGCAATCCTGGGAAGGCCGTGGATTCACGCCATGGGGGCTGTCCCATCCACCCTTCACGTGAAAGTGAAATTTTCTACTGAGAATGGAGTTGCCGTGGTAAGGGGGAATCAACAGGTGGCGAGGCAGTGCCTTGTCGCCGCGGTCCAGTGGGAGAAGGAACAGCTCGGTCGAACTGAGGAGAACGAGAAAGAAGATTCATAGCAATTACAGAAACCCCAGGGGGAAGCTGGGGCGGACGTTGCCGAGGAGGTGCTGAAGGTAAGAATTCTCCCAGATGCTGACAAGTATTTCCAGATAGGTACAAGCATGAACGACCGGGAAAGGGTAGATATGTTGCTGTTCCTATTGCAGAACGTGGATGTTTTCGCATGGAGCCCGTATGAAGTGCCCGGCGTAGATCCCGAGTTCATTGTCCACAGACTCAACGTGGATCCATTATTCCCCCCAAAGAAGCAGAAACCGAGAAGAGCGTCGAAGGAACACGTCGATGCAGTAAACCTGGAGGTACAGCGGCTGAAGGATGCCGGAGCCATAAAGGAGATATTCTTCCCGAAGTGGTTGGCAAACACTGTCGTGGTGAAGAAGAAGAACGGGAAATGGAGAGTTTGTGTGGATTTCACAGACTTGAACAAGGCATGTCCCAAGGACCCGTTCCCGATGCCCAAGATTGACCAGCTAGTAGATGCGACGTACGGGCATCCGAGGATGAGCTTCCTAGATGCCTTCCAGGGCTACCACCAGATTGCCTTGGCGCCCGAAGACCGAGAAAAGACAGCATTTATCTCCCCGAATGCAAATTATCACTACGAGGTCATGCCGTTCGGATTAAAGAACGCCGGGGCTACGTATCAGCGAATGATGACGAGAATGTTCCGAGAGAAAATTGGATGCACGGTTGAAGTTTATATCGATGATATGGTGGTGAAAAGCAGAATTGAGTCGCAGCATACCGAAGATCTCTGAGGAGTGTTTGAGATACTACGTCGGCACAAATTGCGCTTGAATGCCGAGAAGTGCACTTTCGGAGTGGGGGCTGGTAAGTTCCTGGGATACTTGATCTCTACTCGGGGAATAGAAGCTAACCCCGACCAGATAGAAGCCGTGAACTGCCTCAAACCACCAAGCAATCCCAAAAAGGTGCAAGTGCTCACTGGAATGTTAGCGGCCCTGAACAGATTCATCTCCAAGTCTGCCGACCGTTGCCGGCCTTTTTATCAGCTTCTGAAAAAGTGGAAGGGGTTTCGATGGGACGAGAGCTGCGATGAAGCCTTTCGAGAGCTAAAGGAGTATTTGGCAAAGGCGCCGAGGTTGACGGCCCCGGAGCCCGGGGAGGATCTGTTTATGTATCTCGCTGTCACTGACCATGCAGTAAGTGATGTGTTGCTAAGGGACCGGGGAGTGCAGATGCCGGTGTATTACGTGAGCAAAACCTCGGTCGATGCCGAGACAAGGTACCTGCCTCTCGAGAAGTTAGTTTTGGCCCTGGTGCACGCCACGAGAAAGTTGCCACATTACTTCCAGGCACACACAGTGTTCGTCCTCACCGAGTATCCGTTGCAGTCACTATTGAAGAGATCAGACTTCACAGGGCGGATTGCCAAATGGGGGACTCGGTTGGGATCGTTTGACATAAGATACCGACCTAGAAGCTCAGTGAAGGGACAGGTTCTGGCTGACTTCATCGCAGAGTTTACACCCAAGGATGAAGGCAAGATAATCTGTAGTACGGAGGTTCGCCCGTGGAGGTTATTTGTGGACGGCGCATCGAATGCTATGGGGGCCGGGGCTGGTATAGTCATAGTCACCCCTGAGGGTATACGACTGGAACACTCCCTCAGATTGGGGTTCAAAGCCTCGAACAATGAAGCCGAATACGAAGCCATGCTGGCCGGGTTAAGGGCAGTATTACATCTGGGCGCAAAGGACGTAGAGATCTACTCTGACTCTCGACTGGTTGTTTATCAGATCACTGGGGACTTTGAAGCTCGGGACCCCAGAATGAAAGCTTATCTCAGTACGGCAAAGCAAATTATCAGTCAGTTTGGAACGGTAAAGATATCCAAAGTAGCCCGGTCACAAAACAAGCACGCTGACTCTCTTGCCACGTTAGCCTCATCGGCTACCGAGGATACGCCGAGGCTCATCACGGTAGAACTTGTAAGGGAGCCAAGCATCCATGTGAAGAATGTTCCCGACCAAGCCGGAGTAGAGATTGCGCAAGTGGCGGTGGCTGGTCCAAGTTGGATGAGCCCGATCATAGACTTCCTTGCCGAAGATAAAGTTCCGGAGAATGAGGCCGAGGCCAACAAGATTCGACGGATGGCTCCCAGATACTGGCTGTCTTCAGACCGAAAACTGTACCGAAGATCCTTTGCAGGCCCTTACCTCTTGTGCCTACATCCAGAAAGAGTCAAAGAACTTCTGACCGAGCTGCATGAGGGAGTGTGCGGCGGGCATGCCGGGGGACGATCTTTAGCACACAGGGCAATGACACAGGGATTTTGGTGGCCACAGATGCAGAAGGATGCCGCCGAATACGTTCGGAGTTGCGAACAGTGTCAAAAGCACGCCCCAATGATCCATCAGCCTGCAGGACAGCTAAATCCTGTCAGCAGCCCGTGGCCATTTGCACAATGGGGGCTTGACATCCTTGGGCCTTTCCCCCGGGCAACGGGGAACCGCCGTTTTGTATTGGTGGCTGTAGATTACTTCACAAAGTGGGCTGAAGCTGAAGCCTTGGCTAATATCCGGGATTCTGACGTGAAAAAGTTTGTATGGAAAAACATAGTTACACGGTTTGGGGTGCCGAATTCGCTAGTGACGGACAATGGGCTGCAGTTCGACAGCAATGCTTTCCGGAGCTTTTGTAGTAAGCTTGGCATCAAGAACAAGTATTCAACCCCGGCGTACCCACAAAGCAACGGCCAAGCTGAAGCGGTAAACAAGACTATTTTGAACGGGCTCAAGAAAAGGTTGGACGGAGCGAAGGGAAGATGGGCGGAAGAGCTACCCAGTGTATTGTGGGCCTACCGTACGACCCCCAGGAGATCCACGGGTGAAACCCCATTTTCCCTGACATACGGCTCAGAAGCAGTAATACCAACCGAGGTGAGCTTATGCAGTGCACGGGTTGCCGGGTTTGACCCCGTACAGAACGCCGACCTGATGATGGAACACTTGGATTGGCTAGAAGAATGCAGGGAGGCCGCGACCGTACGTCTTGCCGAGTATCAGCAGAAGCTGGCCCAAAGGTACAACCGAAACGTGAAAAGCAGGGAATTCAGTGCCGGGGAACTAGTTTTAAGACGGGTAGTAGGGAACATGCGGGACATGGCTGCAGGGAAGCTCGCTCAGAGTTGGGAAGGACCATACAGAGTCACAGCCATTGCGGGTGCAGGGGCTTATTACTTGGAAGACCTTGACGAGAGGCCGCTCCCCCGACCATGGAACGCCAACAACTTGAAGAAATTCTACGCATAATCATCGGTGTAAGCCAGAACTTGTATTCCATTGAAATTAAAAGCATGATGAATCCTTTTGTATATGCTGTTTTTCACTCCTTGACACGCCGAGAGAATCACCATCAAATCTATAAGACAGAAACCTGACCCTCGGCTCAATCGCCGAGCAGGTGGAAACCTTACAAATAAATCTCTAAGGACAGAAACCTGACCCTCGGTTCAATCAATATTGCCGAGCAGGTGGAAACCTTACAAATAAATCTATAAGGACAGAAACTTGACCCTCGGCTCGATCAATATCGCCGAGCAGGTGGAAACCTTACAAATAATCTCTAAGGACAGAAACCTGACCCTCGGCTCGATCAATATCGCCGAGCAGGTGGAAACCTAACAAATAAATCTCTAAGGACAGAAACCTGACCCTCGGTTCAATCAATATTGCCGAGCAGGTGGAAACCTTACAAATAAATCTCTAAGGACAGAAACCTGACCCTCGGCTCGGTCAATATCGCCGAGCAGGTGGAAACCTACAAACAAATCCCTTAGGACAGAAACCTGGTTCTCGGTTAAACTCAAATTTCCGAACAGGCGTAAACCTAACAAGCGAATACTCTTAAGACGAAAGCACGATTCCTGGTTCACCAAAGCCTGATAAAAACCTAACCCTTTTTACAAATACTAAGTCAAATAGCGCTCTCAAATTACACAAAGCGCCGCACAACAGGCTCTCGGGGGTACCATTCTATTAAGCAGCCATAGCACAGGCGTGATTCAAGCAAAACACATAAATAGATATAAACTCACTCGACAAATTGAAACGGAAAAAGAAAACGGACTACTAATTAAATAAAGCAAATGTGCAATCACCACATCCCGGTGACGTGGGCAAATAAAACCAACAAAATAAAGCAATTGTTCGGTCACCACATCCCGGTGACATTAGCAAATAAAACTAATAAAATAAAAATAAGCAAGCAAATAAAAGTAAAATTAGCTGGGAGGTTGGGTCGGCGGTGTCGCTCCCTGCTGGACGGTCAAGGGAAAAGGCGGATCCTCACCGAGAAGCTCCTGCACAGTCGGGATACTGGTGGCTTCCATTTCCTCGGGCTCGGCGTGGGCATCGATTTGCTCAACCAGCTCCCTCATACTGGCCGTCTCCTCCTCGTCAATAGCCACCGGGGCATCCTGAGCAGCAGGAGCGGGGCTCGGGAATGGAATTTGGCCGGGGTCTCTTAGATGCGAATCCTCAGGAACTCCCATTGCTTGGAGAGCGGCAAACCACCCGGCCTCAAAACCCATATTCCGAGCCCGAGCAACCACCGGCTCTACGGAGTTTTCGGCATCAGCAAAGCCGACATCGTACCATTTCTGCTCCGCGGCAGCCAAGCCTGCCCTGAGGTCGGTAATCTCCTCGGCGTTGGAGGTGTTAAGGCTGATGGCTTGGGCTAGCTTAACCTCCGTCTCATTCTGCTGAGTTAGGAGCTCCGCGCACCTTTTCTCGGCCAGGGACCGATTCTTCTCTGCAGTTGCAGCCTTTTTCTCAACAGACTCAGCGGCCTTCAGCTTTTCCTTAGCCGTTTTCACCGCCGCCTCCCGCGCATCCTTCTCGCGCTCGTTCTCCTCGGCAAGCTCTCGTGCCCGAGTAGCCACAATGTGGGCCATTTGAGCAGCCTAGCAAGCACAAAGATTAGAAAAGAAGCAAAAGAAAATCTGTATGAAGGACTAGATAGACAAAAGAATTACCGCAATGGCGTGCCACTCTAACCGGCGCCCTACGGACTCCTCGGATCCTTCCTCGAAAGCATGCACGTCCTCGGGAAGCTGGAGAGCTTCGGCCAAAGATTGGGCAATACGGCCGCCCTCGCCTTTATCCCACATCCGAATGCAGGCGGTTGAGGGCAACGGCTTGCCGTCCAGAAGGATCTTTGGCTCCCACGCTGGAGCCACTTGGGAGGAGGACGCGCCCCCCGTGCCAGCTTCGGTTGGCGGCTCGCGGATAACAATGCCACCTGTTGGACGGGGAGGAGTCTGGGCAGCAGCATCTCCCGGGCCCGTGGAAGGTTGATCGGTAACTTTTTGCTTCTTTCGGGCACGTCCGGCCTGCGTGGAGGGTGAAGGCTGAGGCGCTTGACCCCGGCTCTGGGAAGGCGGTGGCTGATTAGATTGCCGGGTACTGGGCACGAACCGTTCTATTGACATCACCTTCCTGGATACCATCCTTCCCCTAGGCTAGATAGCTTCAGCTAGCAGGGCAGCCGCTTCTATCACTTGTTGTTGAGGCACGGCGGCTGGATTCTCGGGAATGGGCTGCTCTTGCGCTTGGCCTTCTTGTTGTATGGCTTCGTGGGCTATCTCCCTGAGGCGCCGGGATGCTTGCTCCGCGGATTCGTCCCGCAAAGGAGCTAGCTCGTCCGCGCAAGTAAACCGCCGACCAAATTCCCTTGCTTCCCCGGTTGTAAGATTCGGCGGCAAAAAATTTACGTACCAGACGTCTATATACGATAGCAGGGGGCTGTCAACTATCAGTGCCTGCTTGAAAGGCTGCCAAGTAGAATAAACCGGATCCACTCCAAGGATCAAGTGCGAGGCCCGGAGTTGTCCGTCCCAATGCACGTATATCTCAGAACGGAGGACGAAGTTTAAGTCTTTGGCGTGGACGGCTCTGAGGTCTTGTCCAAACACTTTGCCGTTTGCAAAAGATCAGGTGACACATTAGTCTACAATAATAAAGTTCTTTTTACTCCAATAAGAAGAAAAGGAGAGGTGGAGGGAAGCAGTTATATGAAGGGGATGGTACGAACCCACTTCACGCTGCGTAAGGGGGCAAGGGATCTCCCCGGCAAACCATTTGCCGCGCACCCTAAAGAACTCCCCGGCGGAGTTCCTGTTTGAATCAGGTAGGCATGATATCAGCCGTACCCGTGCATCTCTTGTCTTTAGGTAATAACCGGTGGCTTTGCTCCCACAGAGCCTATACATTTGGTTAATGTCATGGTGATCTAGCTGTAAGTTAAAGGTGTGGTTCAACTTACTGACACAACTAACTACCCGGTAAAAGTTGGGGGGAAGCTGGTCGGGCCACAGCCCATAGTAAGTGAGTGTGTTTATCAAGAGGGGATCTATAGGGAACCTGACCCCACCTTCTAAAATGGACATCAAAGGAAAGAAGGCTGTACCCTGTCCTCGGTGGAGTTCAATATCACTCTCGTGGCAGTAAGCCACATCCACGTCATCGGGAATGTTAAATTTATTCCTAAAGGTGGCCAAAGCAGCCGGGGATTCTAGAAGGTAAGAGTAACCCATCTATAACGCCTAAAACTACAGAAGTAAACTCAAAGAAATAAAAGCTGAAGGAATAGGAAGGGGAAGAAAAACTTACTTTGGGTTCTAAGGAGGAAAAGAACACTGGGTAAGCAAGCGCACAGAAATGTGATCGGCAGAGGAAAAGCTCTAAAGATCAGAGGCGAAGGAAAAATAGAATGGTGTTCAGAGGGAGACTATTTATAGAGCCAAAAAGAAATGGGGGAAGAAGAAGCGCTTAATCAAGCAGTAAATGGGCACAGTTTACGAGCGACCCAGCGAATGCCAAGCGTACCCAATCCGCGGGCCGCTTCGGTTCACGAGCCGTCAGACAATAATGACGACTGCGTCTGGCGCCGCGAAACGGCGCGTCTTTTGAGATGAACATTAATAAGAAGTAACAGTTATAGGTCCCAGGCTAAAAGACTCCCGAGGTCAAAAGGCCCGGGCAGCTCCTTGATTCCTCTCGGCGATCGAGTATAAATCAAGGGGGGGCTATTGTACGGCACCAAGATCTCAGGCCCATACAGGCCCCGGGCCCAGTCCCAATCGTACAGCGCAAGGATCCCAGGCCCATACAGGCCCTGGGCCTAGTCCCATACCGGCTTTGGGCGTAGGCCCAGTAGAAAGGTCCAGTCATCCTGCGCCCTCCCTGGTGCTTCCATAAATACACAGACAAGTGTTGGGCATTAAGTTCGAAGAGGTGATCGGTCAAACGTTCCCGGACAAGTATATGAATCTTTCCCGGGAAAACGTGGTATGCACGGGAAACTGAGTTGCCGAGCATAATCGATCCAGCTGAAATCAAGTTCCAAGATCATAAATGCAGCACCGCCCTCTCACCTAAACATCCACTTAAATCAAATAATATTGGACCTTCGAAAGCACAAACGGTGGCTGTAATCATAATCTTCCCACTAACCTTGGCTATAAATAGAAGAAAGTTGGGAGAAGAAAGGGTTCAGAAAATTTGAGGGAAAAGAGTGAAGGAGTGAACATCAATTGGGCGTTGTTTTGAGTCTCTCTGCCGAGAACGACCCATAGTAGGAAATCTTCAAACCCACTACAAATAGATTGTGAGCCCAAAGTAATCCAAGGCCCTTAGGTCTTATACTTGGTTCTTACACATTCATAAAGTAAATTAGTCTTTCATTCGCATCTTTTAAGGTCCATCTAACTTAAAATATATGATGTAGTTCAGATGCTCATAATTTGTATTTTAATATTCTAAGATGAGAGAGAAACATAATTTGCCCAGGAAAATGTTGGATATATTTCAACAATTTACTTTTGTGATAAAATAAAATGAATAATACACAGATCTAAGAATAAGCAATAACACAAATAGATGTGATAGGTAAAAGTAATAAACAGATATTTAATATATATAAGAAGAAATTTGCAAATAATTAAAAACTCACAGACCAAATTCGTAGAGAATGAATGATTCAGATCAAGTCTTATGTTTAACACAATCTCCTTAAAGTAGATTTCGCTCCTCACACAATCACTGTGGTGCTTTGAGACTCATGGACGTCTACTTCCCAGGATAAAATGATTTACAGCATGAAAACGAAGCGCACAAGGTCGTGCTCTGCAAACTACTCAATGTCTCTTTCTCTCTTTTTGACACAAAATGAATGCACAAAAATATTATCACTAAGAGAGTTTTTTCTAAAAAGTTTTTATTTATTTTATTTTTTTATGAATGAGGGACTATGTAAAAAATATACGTTACTGAACAAGAACTCTATTTCAGTAATAATTGCTATGCACAAATTAACTAACTCAAAATTTAAAATAATAAAATATTATTATTTGGACAAGTAAGCCCAGTCCACATATGCCAAAGGCCCAACCTGAAAGTTCAAATATGTGTATAAAAACACCCTTGAACGTTTAGACCTCCAATTTACAAATTAACCAATTCAAGCTTTATGTCAAACAATTAGTGTGTGGAAAATGAACAAAAGTTATAAAACAGAATTGGAAAACAATCTAAGCCAAATTAAAATCACAACCCACAGTAGATAATAAAAGGCAAAGATAAAAGGAAGAGAGATGCAAACACAAGGACAACACACGATATGTTATCGAAGAGAAAACCGAAGTCCTCGGCGTAAAACCTTTCCGCCGCCCTCCAAGCGGTCAATAATCCACTAGAAAATGTAGTTGGGATACATGAACAGCAATAGACCCTCCAAGCCTAATCTACCCGATGTACCTAAGCCCTCCAAACTTCTTACTCCAACGAGGTTGCGCCGAACCTTTTTCTTTTCTAACTTACCAGATTCCGCTATAATCCATAGCATCCGCCATCCTTGGCATCTTCCAATGCTTCCCAAAGCTCCAAAAACACTTAGCACTCTAAATAGGTGTAGGTAGTGTTTGGATAGAAATCTCCTCTCAATAGGTATGATAATGAGAGAGGGAATGAGAAGAGACTACATTCTCTCTAAGAATGAGTAGCTCTCTCTAATTGGATGGGTGTTTTGAAGAAACCTCTCTTAGGGTTTTTCTTTCTGAATAGCCACACATATTTTGTGGGAATGAGGGGTATTTATATTAGGTGTGAGAATGGAATGCGAAGAGTCAGTTTTTCCAAAACAGGGTTGGCTGGCGACTTGACCTCGCGACTTGACTGAGTCGCGAGTTCAAGCCGCGAGCTAACTGAATGGCCAGTCTGGATTTTTGTCCTGTAGTGCTCCAGCTCAGCTCCCCTGCATGCTCTGTGCGTGTGCAACTTTTGGCGGCTTGCAAGCCGTGAGCCTCCCGCGAGATCCAGCTGCGAGTCCCTATTTCACTGCACAGTCTTGAGCATTTCTTCACACTCTCTCACACACTACCCTTACATGATTCCCACCTAAATACAGGGTTTTTAAGTACTGTATTACAAGCAAATTTGTCACGGAATAAAGCCAACAAATGGTTGATTAAATTCAACCTTACACAACCCAATGCCCAACTCATAAGCATATAAACTCATATATTATCTCTTTCCTTTCCTATGTGGAACTCAGTATTTTTACCACATTTAATAACATCTTCAAGTGAATATAGAAAACATCAATTTCTTATTCACTCCATACTATTTTTCCAACAATCCCCCATATGAATAGAAATTGATAAACACAATGCAAACGATGATGCAAACACACAGAGAGTAGAAGAAAAGTTACTGTATCGGGAGAAGTAGCTTGTGGCTTTGAACTTTCCTTTGTGAAAGACTATCGAATATACTAGCTAACCAGTGAACATGATGTCTTGAACTGTTCAGCCGTTTGTGTATACCAAGACAATAGAATTCACACAGCTCCTTTTTGAACATATTTCGTTCTTATAGTTGTGTTCATTTCGGCCTTGAACATATCCTAGTAAATTCATGAAGTACTTTAGAGAATTCAGCCATAGAAACTCTCATGAAAGTGACCCACTTCACACTCATATAGGTGACTCTTATTAAGAGTATCCTGCTATACCCCACTTGGAATTCTAAGATATAAGAATCATTAAAAGCAAAACTTACTCTGAACATCGCTTACAGGCATCACTATTTTATCATAGGAATGGGTGAGAGATGTAATCTCCATAGTGATAAAAACTAGTCTCCACAACTTTGTTGTCCCTTTGAAAACCTAGATCTTGGGATCTCTAGTCAACTAGTTGGGGTTACTGTCATGGAAACTTTAGGTCATAGGTTTTAACCCTATTCCCCTCGATGAGCAGTTTATTTGCTCTTTACTCAAAAAATTGATTTCAGATCCGTTTTATAATCTGGAATTATTTCCATTTGAGACAACTATCTCATGGTATTATGTTTCTAACAAATATGTTGAGACCTACCATAACTCTATGCCCTACCAATATATACGAATAGGAGGCACAAGTATCCAACAATGCATGTCTGTTTAGATTTATTGACTTCCTAAAAATACATATGCTCTTTGCATAAGGTGTTCTCACTAGACTGTTGTCACATTTCTCATGTGATTGAGACGAGACAAGTCCATTAGATGTATTAGAAATTTTCATTTCTTGTATCACATCTACAACACTTACACGAGCATATCCCATAACAACATAGCCTCATGTGATATATTTCAAATCACACACTAGTCTCATTAAATCTAAACTCATTTGACATCATCTCATTATCAAAAATTTTATGTCATTGGATTGAAACTTGCTTCAATCTATACAAAGATTTAACAAGTTTAAGTAATTTGTTTCCTTGTACAACAACTCTAAACCCCTTTGGTCTATTGTGTATCAAGAAAACTCACATCTTCCTTTTATTTGTAGCCTTCTGCAACTAGTCTTTCCTTGTAATAGTCAATAATTCCATCAACTCTCAAACTCTTAGGTGGTAGATCCACCAATTACTATGCATAGATTTCAAAGATGGATTTATTGCACTATTGACAATCTCTTTTCCAAGAAGGCACTTTAGGATTTTGCTTCTTTGAAAATTTAAGTTCATCTTCTAATATATAAATTAGAAAATTTGGACCAAACAATCATGACGTTTGTCCTTTTACTAAGCTTAGGCTCAATCTCTCTTCCATCAACTCTTGTTCATGAGAGATAGTAAACGTAGACTCAAACTTTCTTTAAGAAAGTTTAACACTTGAAATATATTCTAATTAATTGTCATGCATATAAAAATAATAGATTCATTGATTAGAAAGTACTATGTACTATTGTTATGACCATAACCAATGAAAACACAATCAATGGTTTTTTATCATTTAGGAATAGGAATCACCACATTCATCAAACACCCCCACATTTAAAGAATTTATGGAAAGGCGATCACTCTTTCCATAATTCACAAGGTATCTTAGTAGTTTCTTTTAAGGCATCTCAATGAACAAATAATTGGTGGAAATAATAGTTTCCCCCCACAAGTTCTATGGTAATCAAGAACTTATTACATTCATTGAGTTATTTCTCAACTTCATTCTTATAATAAATGGACATCTCTAATGTCTCATCCTTGCTTACTTAATAAGCACTCATAATAGACTCTTGTGCATACAACATTTTAGACAACTCAAGTTTGTCAACTAAGGCATGTAACATATATTTCATCCAAAGAAATATTACAAAACATATATTTGGATTAAACACATTACTATCCAATCAAGTTCATACATGCTCAAAAAATATATATACATGTATGTAATTAAATAAGGCTTTATGTGCTCAAATACATCAATCATGTGTCCTCCATACCAATACAAAAAATTGTGCCTAAAACTTTATAAATAAATAACACCTCTGGCCAATGGGTGAACTGTACACTCTCTAACTCATAGTGACCCCATAATTACAGTCTCATGAGTGTGCAATTGGTCTCATTCTTGGGCTTATATCCACACATTTGAAATTATTAATAATAGTTTTCATAATGCTATTTTAATTATCAAATAGAGGATCACTTGATGAATTAGTAAAGGCTAACCAAAAACTAAAAAATGGCAGCCACACCCAAAATTGAATGCATTTAAATGGATTCAAAAAAAAAAAAAATTTACCTCCATCAAAATTTCCAATTTCCTTTATTCATCTAGCCCATACACCATTGCACATAAAAGGCCGAGGACACATGATTGACATTCACAGCATATTCAGTTACTATGAATTATAAACCAGTCAAGCATCATGTATATCACTAAGGATATTCACACAATGAATTATACGATTTACACAAATTCAAATAATTCTCAAATCAATTATTAAACATGAAATTCCAAGCTTAAAGTCATGTTTGATGATGCGTTACTAGCACTATTTATCTTCAAATAATATACATATATCAATCGGCCAAAGATCAAATAGATCGAAACTGCAAGATCCATGCAAAAATTGAAGTTATCCATGCCAAAGTTCAATCTTGAACTTAACTCATTGGCCAAGTTTTAATAATTAACTGTTTCTCTTTTCAAAAAATAATAATAATAATAATAATAATAATTAACTGTTTCGTTAATCGCCGATGAATTCTAAAGTTCAAGTATTAAACCAAATAAACAATCATGGCATCCAAATTCCAAAATAAATAAGCACAATTCGTAAATCATGCAAAGTCAACAGAGTTAATGAATAATAGACATACCCATATCTGAGCAAAAAGAAGAGTATAACCATAGAGGCATTGACGCACAACCACAAATCCAAAAGAGACAAATATCCTAATATAATATAATTAAAGAAGATGGTAGACATTGAATAGTCAAAACCTCCAACTGTCAGACACAAATCAATTTTATCAAAAAGCAAAGATCACCTTAATATTATAATATTAAAAGAAGATGGATAGCCTTGAAAAAGCAATATCACCAGCACAGTCAAACACATAATCAACTTTAGAAGATCTCAAATTAATATATATAATATAAACAAGTAGATATTCACGCCGATAAACACAAACCCAGTTTTTTCAAGTTTTTGCCCAGTATATAAACAATTGCCGATTAACGTGTTTCAACAAACACAGAATTCCTTTCACCATAAATCACAAAAATAAATTAAAATATATAAAATCTGCTTTAAGATGGTAGGATATATTTTAACAATTTACTTTTGTGATAAAGTAAAATCAACAATACACAGATTTAAGAATAAACAATAACATAAATAGATGTGATAAACAAAAGCAATAAACAAATATTGAATATATATAAGAAGAAATCTACAAATAATTAAAAACTCACAGAACAAATGCATGAAGAATGAATGATTCAGATCAAGTCTTGTGTTTGATATAATCTTCTTAAAGCAGATTTCGCCCCTCACACAATCACTGTGATGCTTTAAGACTCATGGACGTCTGCTTCTCAGGATAAAATGATCTACACCACTAAAACGAAGCACACAAGGTCGTGCTCTGTGAATTACTCAATGTCTCTCTCTCTATTTGACACAAAATAAATGCACAAGAATATTCTCACTAAGAGAGTTTTTTCTGAAAAGTTGTTTTTTTTTATGAATGAGGGACTATGTACAAAAACTCTGTTTCAGTAATAACTACTGTGCACAGACTCAAAAATTAAAATAATAAAATATTATTATTTGGACAAGTAGGCCCAATCCACATATGCCAAATGCCCAATCCAATGTCTAACACTTTTTTTTTTTTTTTTTGAGAAAGAAGACTTCAAATTAAATTAAATCAAAGCTGTTAAATTAGCTTGAACAAACTGGAGAATATCTGGTGGTACTTCCTCCATCCAGATATTTATATCGGGTGTCGAAATAGCCCTTCTAGCCAAACCATGGGCTACATTATTTCCTGATCGACAAATGTGAGAAAAACTAACATGCGAAAAAACATTTGCTAACTGCAGTACATCAAAAATCAGGTGTCCGTGTAGAGCAAGAGAAGGTCCTGGATTGACTAGGTCCTTGTAAATGACTTCGGAGTCTCCCTCAATAACGACTTGATTGATGCCAATCTCCAGGGCGAATTCAGCTGCTCTTCGTGCTGCCAAAGCTTCCACCTGTGCAACTGTGTTTGGCAGAGGAATTTGCTGCGAAAGGGAGGCCAACACTGCTCCTTCAGAGTTACGTATGACCACGCCGATTCCAGCTCTGCCTTGATCTTCGAAAATTGCTCCATCATAGTTGACTTTGAAGCTTCCGACGTCAGGTGGCTTCCATCTGGTGTGTTTCCGGTGTAGCTGCTTCGGAAAAATTGGCTGTGCTGTTTGGAACTCCCTCCTTCGTTCCCTTGCGAGTTGCATAACCTGGTTCAGTGGGCATTGAGTCTCGTTTACACGGGCCTTATTTCTGCAGTTCCAAAGCGTCCATGCCGTGTAGGCTAGCAATGAAGGGTCTTTGTCTTCCTCCAATGCGTGACTAAAAATCTCCATTGCCGTCTTCCCTTGCATTGCTGACAGCCACTGCCACTGTTGATCTGCTACCCAAACAACCTGCACATTAGAACAAAAAAGTAAAGCATGTGAACAGTCCTCCGTTTGCGCCTTGCACCGATCACACATTGCATCAACTGTGATTTTTCTCCGGTGTAGGTTTGCTTTGGTTGGGAGTGCTTCTCTACAGGAGCGCCATACAAAATTTTTGATCTTGTTTGGGATATTCATCTTCCACAACTTCTTCCAGCAACCAGAGGTGTGCAATGAGGATTGTTGAGTGGGTTGGCTTGTGCTATTCTCTTCAAAGAGGAACCTGTAGCCTGAGTTCACAGTGTACTGTCCATTAGGTGTGAAAGGCCATACCAGAGTATCCCGTTGGGGATAGGAGCTCAGAGGAATGTTCTTTATGACTTCTGCCTCAGTTTTATTAAAACAGTGATCAATAACTTCTTCTCTCCATCTTCGGGTGGACTGATTAATCAGGGCTTCCACAGCTGAATTCTGTTGACCAAATATCATTGGGGAAGTGACTTTTGGCTGATTTCTTGTTGGCAGCCAATTATCTCCCCAAATTCTAATTTGCTTCCCATCTCCCACTCTCCATAGAGCCCCCTTCAAAATCAACTCTCTTCCTCTTAGAATGCTCTTCCAAGCATACGAGGCAGAGGTAGAATCTTTAGCATCCAATATTGTGCCATTAGGAAAAAATCTTGCCTTAAAAACTCTAAAGAAAAGAGATTTATCATCATGTAGCAATCTCCAAGAGAGTTTTGCCAACATTGCATCATTGAACATGGTAAGATCTTTGAAACCCATTCCCCCCCGATCTTTGTGCTTACACATCTCCTCCCATTTCACCCAATGAACTTTCCTCCGCTCACCCCTCTGCCCCCACCAAAACTTTCGGACAAGGGTTTCAATCTCATGGCACAAGGTGATCGACAACTTGAAACAACTCATAGCATATGTGGGTATGGCCTGAATAACTGATTTAATAAGGACCTCCCTTCCTGCTTGTGATAACAACTTCCCTTCCCAGCCTTGTAGCCTCTTCCACACTCTTTGTTTTAACTGGTCAAAACTTGCTCTCTTATTTCTCCCTACCAAAGCCGGTAATCCCAAATAGGCTTCATATTGCTTCAATTCGGTTACTCCAAATTCTGCCATAATCTCGGATTGCACTCCTGAAGGTGTGGACTTGCTAAAAAAGAGCGCTGTCTTCTCCTTATTTAACTTTTGGCCAAAAAGGTTTTCATAGGTTGATAAGATTTCAAGGACCTTTTGACACTCACTTCTAGTAGCCCTGCAGAATAGTAGGCTATCATCTGCAAAAAGTAAGTGCGTTAGTCTCGGGCCATTTCTACAAATGGATACCCCTTTTATTTCCCCATTATTGGCAGCAGTCTGGATGAGCCTGTGAAGGCCCTCTGAACACAGTAGAAATAGGTATGGGGAAAGGGGGTCACCTTGACGGATACCCCTGGTAGGTATAATGTGTCCCTGTGGTTCACCATTTATTAACAAGGAATAGGAGACAAAAGTGATACAAGTCATAATAAGAGCAACCCATTTTTCATTGAAACCCATCTGCCTCATAACATCTTTCAGGAAAGACCATTCCACCCGGTCATAGGCTTTACTCATATCAAGCTTAAGGGCCATGAACCCTGTGGATCCTGAGTTATGATTTTTCATATAATGTAAGGTTTCAAATGCAACCAAGATGTTATCTGTGATCAATCTACCCTTGAGGAATGCACTTTGATGTTCAGAGATAATAAGAGGTAGAACTCTTTTCAATCTATTAGCAAGGACTTTTGAGAATATCTTATAAAGCACATTGCAAAGGCTAATAGGTCTGAACTCTGTGACTTTTTCTGGGTTTTTAATTTTAGGGATCAAAGTAACAAAGGTATGGTTAAGAGTTGAGGGCAATGAACCAGAATTTAAATAATTCAAAACAGTGGTTGTGATGTCACCTTTAACCAAATCCCAGTAGTTCTGAAAGAATAATGGTGGCATTCCGTCAGGACCCGGGGCCTTGAGAGGCGCCATTTGTTTAAGAGCAACTTCTACTTCCCATGCTTGAAAATTATCTGTGAGGGAGGAAATCATTTCTTCAGTCACAAGTTGTGGAATGGAGTTCAAAACTGTTGGCATGCTTTGGAGGTTTGTGGAGGTAAACAACTCCTTATAATACTCAATGAAAGCCTCAGTAACCTGCTCAGGCTGCGTGCACCACTCCTCTGCCCGATTTCTAATGCCTGAGATTCTGTTTCGGCGCTTCCTTAGAGTGGCTCGGCAATGGAAAAACCGTGTATTTCTATCCCCCTCCTTCAGGTACAAAGATCTCGACCTCTGCCTCCACATTTGCTCTTCCTTGTCCATCAATGAATTTATTTCTTTTTGGATGGTCATCAAACGGATTGCATTGCCACCTTGTAATGCTTGCCTCTCAACCCGTGCCAACTCCTTTCTCTTCTTAGCCAATTCATTTCGTATATTACCAAACCGCTTCTGGCTCCATCTCGTAAGTTCCTTCCCACACGTTTCTATCTTCCTCAAAACCTTAGTATTTTCCGTTCCTTCCATTCTTGCTTGCCAAACTCCTTCCACTACTTCACCACATCCCTTGTCAGCCAGCCACATCTCTTCAAATCTAAAGAGTTTCTTCCTGTGTCTGAAATCCAAATCTGCTTGCTTAATCCATAGCAGCTTGTGGTCCGATGTGGTGCTATCCACATGGTGGACTATCGTGCCGGGAAAATCCGAAAACCATTCTTGTGAAGCTACCACTCTGTCTAATCTCTCCCAAACAGAGGACCCGTTCTGCCAGTGCTTGCTCCAGGTGAAAGGAAACCCTTTAAAGCCTAAATCCATAAATCCACATTCGTCAAGGACTTCTCTAAACTGCTGCATTTGGCTATGAGGACGAAGTCTACCACCTACCTTCTCAGACTGCTTGACTATCTCGTTAAAGTCACCGGCACAAAGCCACGGCAGAGAGCTTCGTCGGTGAAGTTGACGGAGAAGATTCCAGGATTCAAATCTTCTGTGAGTTTCGGGTTCACCGTAAAAACCTGTAAATCTCCATGGTTTCTCAGAAGTTCTATTGACTATGGCATCAATGTGATTCAGGGACGACGACTCAACATCCACTTCAATTCCATTTTTCCAAAAGAGCACTAAACCTCCACCCCTGTTAATTCTTTCGACAAAAAACTTGTGATCAAATTGAATACGATCCTGAACTAAGTTTAGCCTTGCTTCGTCTGCCCATGTTTCGGCTAAGAACACGAGAGAGGGAGCTTTTGCCTGCACCAACTCCGCAAGCTCTTGAACTGCACGTTGGTTCCCAAGCCCCCGGCAGTTCCATACTATGCAACTCATTGGAACTGGCGGGACTGGGAACCAGTCTCCGCCAACACAAGGAAATTTTCTTTATCATCACTTGAAACCACCAACTTCTTGCATGGTAACTCGTAATTATCAACCACCATATCCACTGGGCGTTTTGCACCAATGGACTTCTTCACTGTGACCTGGGAACTGACAGACAAACGAGCCAAACGTTTCCATGTGGGGTGTGGGTTCTTATCTGCAACACCAGAGAGGTTAGGAGCATTTGAAATATCTGAGAAAGGTAAGGGATGAACCTGGCTCAGTTCACGTGGCCCCACGTGCTTTTCTTTTTTAGTTTCCTTTCCCACGTCGATTATGGCTTGCATGGCTTGTTGCTTACGTGGGTCAATTGTTGGCTCCCTTATAATGGAATTCTCGTTGAATCCGAGATCTTTATCAATCTCCCGGGTTTGTTGCTCAAAACGATCCCCTGTTGTCTCGGGATCCCTTAAATTCTGCTCCTTATCCTTATTTAATTCCGTGGACTCTTCCACATTTAAATTCATGAATTCCATAAAATCCGCCCCCGTATCTGCCGTTTCCTTTTCTGGTTGTGTTTCCCTCACCGGCGTTGAGACCGGTATTGAGCTTTGCTTCTCCGCCCTTCTCCGCCGTGTAGAGATGTTTTCCTCTCGGTCTTCATAATAACCTGAAACCCGTATCACTCTGTTATTGGTGGGTGCATATGGTGGGGCACGCAGCCATGAACCATACTGCTGAGACGATGACTGTAGAGTGCCCTTGCTCTGGATCCAGATATCGCAATCCTTGTCTCCATGATCGAAACAGCCGCACCAATAGCAAAAGTTCGGCAAACGTTCGTATTTGAAGCTCACCCAAATTTTCTCTCCATCCTCAAGTTTAATGACTCTACCACGGCATAGAGGTTGATATACATCCAGGGTAACTCTTACCCTCATAAAGCTCCCACCCCCTCCCTCAGAATTTGCAACAGAACGATGCACCTGCCCAATGGAGTCACAGATGTCTTCTGCCACCGATCTGTTCCTATATCTGATAGGGATATTATGAACTTGGACCCAAAAAGAAGCCTTGTCGAAACAAAGTTCCTCAATCGAGGAGTTTCTTTCAAATCTTTGGGTTACCACTAGCGACTTATCGAAACTCCATGGTTCTGTTGATAGGATTCTATCCACATCCTCTTTATTGTCAAACACGAAAAGAACCTTATGGTCCCCTTCTCTCTGAATCTTGAAACCGTTTTCAGACCTCCAAAGTGGCTTAAAGGTCCTAGCCACGGCTTCCATGTTTAATGCTCGTCGTGTTAAGAACAAAGCTGCAATAATATGCTCCTTGGATTGACGATCTTTCTTAATGCAGAGATCGTCTCCTTCCCTTTCTGACAGGGAGAGACAATTCCATTGCTTCGTAAGGTCGTCCATGGCTATAAGAAAAAGAAAAAGGTTTTGGACAGAACAAACAGTATAAGAAAGAAAAGGTGTTTCCCCGCCCCGCGAAGAAAAAAGCCCCACTAGCCCTACACGTAACTTTGTTACTGAGGGAAAAAAAAAACCTTACAAGAAGGAACGTCAATTCTACTGCCGTGGGAAAGCTGGAGGAGAGTCTAGCTTTCTAGCGGCAGAGAAACCTGAAATTTCTCTATTGAGTTAACGTGTCATTAATCCAATGTCTAACTCATGAGCATATAAACTCATATGTTATCTATTTTTTTTCCTATGTGGAACTCAGGATTTTTATCACATTTAGTAACATCTTCAAGTGAATATAGAAAACATCAATTTCTTATTCACTCTTTGCTATTTTTCCAACAGAAAAATCATTAATAAACCTTGATTTTCACTTCAGTATAACATTTCAATAAATTTCAATAAAGGGGTTGAGGGAGAAAGACTGTGAGATCAGTGGGTGGGGGTGGATTTTTGTTTTCTTTTTTAGTTGCAGGGGAACAACGTCATTCCCCTTGCTCTTCTTCTTTTTTTAATTAACGTTTTTTAGTTTTTTTTAATTAAGAATTTTTTTTTAAAAAAATACAAAACGATGTTGTTTTGGGTAGTAGACAGCAGCAATTAACAGAAGCCTAACGGGGGACTGAATTGATAAAATTTGAAATTTAGAAAATGCAGAAATACTATTTTTGTTTTTACATTTTCACCCTATTTCTCCTTTGGTCTATACTTTTTATTTTTACCACTTTTAGTCCCTATTTTAAAAAACACGTTCCGTTTTGATCCCTATTGTTATCTCAATAAAGGAAATATCCTATGTGGCAAACAGATTGCTGTGTTGGCACACTAAATGATAACGTGGCCAATAAAATAATAATAAAACTTTTTAATTAACATTTAAATAATGCCACGTCAGCATTTTAAATATTAAAAAAAAACCACGTTAGAAAACAATTAAAACAAAATTCTAAACTAATGATTTTTAAAATAAAATCAAATTCCATCATTTTCTTCAGAAGAACACATTCATGTATGTTTTTTGTGTTCTTCCCAACACATGACTATTCATATTCATGTTCTTAGCGAATTAATTCTTAGTTTCTTTTCATTTCTCTGTCTTTCTTGTACTTTCTCTGAAGCCAAACATATCAAAACTCCGATCAATAACAGTTAAATAAAATAACATTTAACTAAGCATTTCTTGGCAACATCAATCTTATGATCTGAACATTTTTCTCTCCTAATTGGTAATCCATAAAATCCATTTTTCACAAACCCAACAAATTCTCATTCATAAACCCAAAAAACTCCCATTCACAAACCTAGAATATCCCTTCCTAACACACACAGCAAACAGTCCTTTCACAAACCCACAAACCCAAATTATCCCTTCTCAACATATACGGCAAATGAGTTTTTCAAATTTGTCAAAAATCCAAAACAAATAGAGCAAACCCAAGATCAGCTTTAGATCCTCTTCAAATTCAATCACAAGATAGAGAGAGTGATATGAGAAAGTGAGGAGGAGAGGAAAATTGACCCACCATAGTCAACCAAAAAACTAACCCACCACCTGTGAACCTTGCCGATCCCACCACCTGTAACACATTCTTCCTCCTCACAAAGTGAGACTACAGGGCTGACTTGTGGAACCCATTGACTAGGAGGCATAGTTGTCAGTATCGTACAATACACGATACGTAGTATCATGTACAAAAAGTTTTGTATTGTAAGGGCGTATTGTAAGTACTCATAAATCGTCTGATACATAGGTGTGTATCGTATGAATTGTATCGTATCAGTGAATTGTACGATACATAGACATGTGGGTTTAAAATGAGTTTTTATTCAAATTTGTGATTTTATTTGATTTAAACAAGTTGTTAGACTTTGTTAACACAAAATTATTGGGAAACTTAATTAAGTCTAATGAAATAGCAAGTCCATGAGTTTTTTTCCTCCCTTCTCCTTCTCCTACAAAATTTAGACTATACTCATAACACTCACTTTCATATGTGCAAATTTATTTTCTATGCTATTAATAATGTATTAAATGAAAATATAATTATTTTTTATTTTGTTATTATTATTTTGAGTCTAAAAAGCTAGAATGCCAAGAAAAAATATAAAGAAAAAATTATTAGAATAAAAAAACCAAAAAAAAAAAAAGTAAATGCTGATAATAATAAAGAAAATGTCTATGAAAAAATAATTTTGCAAGATGCTGAACATAATGATAACATTGACTTAGATGGAGTTAATTAGCCAAAATGAAGAAAAGATATTATTATTTTGGTTCATATATCATGTATTACTTCTGAGTTTAATCAATTTGAATGTGCATGTTATAAAGATAAGTTAATTTGATTTATTTGGTTAGTTTTGTTAAATTTTATTACATAAGTAATGATTAAATTGGTCATTAGTTAAATATATTTTGAATTTATAATGAATATACCTTTTATATATGTATATCTATAATTATTTTATAATTTTACTAGGTGTTTGTGTATAAGATATACAATTCGATATGATACACGATACAAAAAAAATCAAAAATCGATTTATGATACAATTCACAATTTGACAACTATGCTAGGAGGATCTTACCAAGTTGTGGTGGCGGCAGTGAACAAAGGAGAGGAATGGTGGGAGCTTTGGCCAAGGGGTATTGAGAGTGAGATCAAGAAACACCGCTAGCGGTGGTATTGATGGTGGTATTTATGGATTCGGGTTTAAATCTGCCGATATGAATCATACCGGGTGTTTGGGTTAGAAATAATTTGGGTTAAAACAAATTCCAAATTATTAAGGTCAGTAGAGATCAATAAATATGGTAAAATGTTTAAAATATTAAATCCCAATTTTTTCAATATTGAAATTTTACACACATAAGTTAATAAATTATATAATTAATAATAACTGATCAAAAATTTTAGTGTGTATATTAAGAATGACAAAAAATCTTAGACTAATGATGAGATTTCCAAATACTTTATAATATAAATTTTATGGATGGTGTAACATCCTATAGATAGGTGGACGAATTACTTTCTCAAAAAAACATCAACATATATATATATATATATATATATAGGTGCACAAATTTAAAAATAAATAAGAAAATCAATATGGGTGAGCGCTAAAGTTGCAAAGCCAGCTATTTTTGAATGGAGAGAAATGTGGGCATGAGTTCGCATCTTTTGAAAATGATGCACTCTTCTTGGCTATGTGTATTTTTTTTTTTTTTTTTTTTTTTTTTTTTATGTTCTGCCATGCATCAAATTTTGATTTCGTATGTTCTTGAACTTAGGTCTGAGGAGTCAAGTTTGATACTTTTGTCAACAGAAGTGTTGATGATGACTACTAGATTACTAGTGCATTCCTATTCTTGCCATGTTAGTGTAATTAAAGAGAAAAAGGGGTGAGTAAATTGAATGTAAGCAAGAGTTAGGCGAAGGAGGAAAATGTGATTTTGTAATTTTTATCACTTACCAAAATGTGGACATCTCTATTTTGGACCTATTGAAAGTGTCGATTTTTTGAAATTAATTAACACTTGGTGAAGAGAAGGTAATACAAAAAACATTTGCCAGTTCCTACTTTTTATAATAGCATGAAAGTTTCGTATGATCCTTTCCCATAAAGACTAAAACTTGCTTGAAATAATGATCTTTTGTATGATTTGATCATTAGGCAAGGCATGTTCATTGATCTGGTTTATTTTCAGTAAGGAGAATGATCGTTTTTGGAGTTGTTGATTTTGGAAGTCCATGATAGTAACTATTAAGTAATTCAATATACATTAAGTGCAGATTTGAGTTTTAAGAACATATGTTTATCCAAACACACAAAAAGTTCTTCTATGTATTCATGCAACTCCTTGTAGCTCAGCAGATAAAAGCTATCCCTCTATGCAGCTCAACTTGATTTTCTCTACTGGTCATGGGAAAAAAATCGAGTTTACTCGATGAAATCGGGTTATAAGCTTATATGTGAAGATTCAAGAAGTGAAGAAGCCTCGGGTTCAACCAAAAATGGAGTTTCGAGCTTGTGGTATGGGATTTGGAAACTCAAGGTGCCTGGTAAGATTAAACATTTTTTGTGAAAGGCATGCGCAAATAGTTTACCAAACAAAGTTAACTTGATGAAACTAAAAATTCTAGCAGACCCTCTATGTCATCTTTATGGTAGAATTCCTAAGGATAATAAACATGCCTTGTGGGATTGTGAAGCGGTGAAAAGTGTGTGGTGTAAAGATTTTAGCTGGGTAAATCAATTTGAGGCAATTCATGTCACATTTCTTATTAAAGAAAACTTCTAGAAGCTGACCACTAGTATAAGCAGGAATGGACTTGAGCCTATTACATTGGGCTAAAATGTTTAATATATCTCTAACATTTATGAATAAAAAAAATACACATCAGAAAGGAAAAAAAATTGTAGGATGAGTTTTTTTTTTTTTTTTTTTTAATTTGAGATAGTTGTGAGAGTGTCTTTTTTTGTGACACTCAGGCCCAAGGATCCCGGGCCTAAATAAAAAAGTTTGGTGAACCGGGCCTTGACTCACCGCAGCGAACGAGCTGTTTAAGAATCAAGTGGTATACAGAGGATGCTCCTGACAATATAAAAAATGACAAGCAAGGATATCGAAGAGTGCCAAAAATTAACAAGGTAAATTCAGAAGGAAAGAAATAGGATTAGCAAAGCGATAAAAAAAAAATTAATGCTGAGGGGATCCTGGGAAATATGAAGCAATGTTTCATTAATACATTGTCTGTTTGATTACAGAAAGCTCACTAGGACGTGATACAAGGTTCAATCAAGCTCAAAAATTACAATCTCGAATGGCTATTTCAGCCTTCAAAACTTGCAAAGTTTGATTCTCGTTGAATCCGAGTATGTGCAATAGTGGCTTTTACAGGATACCGGGAAGCAATGTTTGTTTTTCCCTTAGTATTTTTTTTTTCTTCACCACAGATTTTTCTGATAGTTTTTCTAGAAAATCTCTTCTTTCTTGTGTTTCTCTCTTTTTTCGCTGCCTTTTCTTCACAATCCATCCCTTCCTTTTATAATGGAGTTTTTTGGTCTTCCCGGGGAACCGTTGGTTCCCCGATTTTACCCTTTTGCAAACAGAGCACGTCCTGTTCCCATCATCTTGGTAAGTCCCATTTCCATTTTTTCTCATTCTTTCCTTCTTTCAGCTCTGATTCTTTTGAAAGTTCCTGGTTGGCCATCTTCTTTGGGATGTGCTAAGGTATGCCCTTCTCGGCATTCCCGTTTCTGGCGTTTTCTACTTTTCCCTTTTCTTTCCCATCTGGGCGGAATCCTGTTCTGCCAACTTGAAAGCCGCTTGTTATCATTCTTTTTTTTTGTGCTTCCCTGTTCTGGTTCCCCGAGGCTTTTTCTGTCTATGCCATGAGAGGTCGCTGGGTTCGCGTTCTTTTTGCTTTTGTTTCTTGTTTTCTTCTTCTGTCTTTTTTTTCTTTCGAGATGTCCTAGTCTTCCTTTGTCTTTGTGCCTGAAGGGATCCGCGCCTCTTGATGGTTCCTGAGGATCCTTGCTTCTTATCCCTTGCCGTGGTTCTCTTTTTTTGGATGCTTCTTTGTCTGGGCTTCAGGATCCTCTGGGCCTTTCTTTTATTCCCTCATGGGTCTCCTGTATCTGCTACTTTGGGCTTAGCTTGATTTTTCCTTTTGGGCTTGACTCATTCTTTTTGGGCTTCCTTCACTATGATCCTTTTTAGACCTCAACAATAGTTATTGTTGGTATAAGTAAGGAACAATTGTTTAATAATAACCTTATGTTTATGAACTGTGAATTAATCAATTGATTGTGTTAGTGTAAAATGAGGAGCCGTTAAAACTATTTGCTTCAATTGATTAGAATGAAGAAGTAATTAAGTTAGACTAAGGCTCTGCCTTATATACACGTTCACAGAGCAAAGAGGGAAACTAAACTGCTCTAACTAACTTTTATCAAACTAATCAATCCTAATATTACAGCTGTACACCATTTAAACACTCTCACGTGCCAACTATCACATGTGCCAATCACTTAAGTAAAATGCCACCGTTTGCCTTTAACTTTCCTTTCTTCTTTTGCTTGTAAACTCTGTCGTTTTGATCTGGTTTTACATCACTGCATCTGTACTCTTCTTCTTTCTTCTTTTCTGTATTGCTTTCCTTTATGTCTTCTTTCTCAGTTGCATTCTCAACATTTCTAGATTTAGTTGATCCGTTCATATCAAAACCAAGAGTTATCAAGTTGTTTGCAACTACGGTATGGTTCATTTGGACACACCGAAACAAAACCAAGTTGATGGAAAAGACTTTACCTCTAGGAAGCATTGCAAAAGCTGCAAAAAATTTTCTACAACAATTTTAGTCATGCCAAGAGGGACACAACAAGGGAAGACAAATTCAACGATGCAAGTGTTGCCACCAAAACCGGGTGATTATAAAAGCAAACTTCGACGAAGCGATGATAGCAACCAGATGTGCAGTGATTTTTTCTTTGAAAATTGGCCTACAACAATGCCAATTTGAAGGTGATTCAAAAATTGGTATCAAGGCTCTTCAAA
Source organism: Quercus lobata (assembly GCF_001633185.2). Lineage (NCBI taxonomy): Eukaryota > Viridiplantae > Streptophyta > Magnoliopsida > Fagales > Fagaceae > Quercus > Quercus lobata. Next base: position 27,066 of record NW_022154803.1, read on the forward strand.
TGGGTGATATGTTTTCCTCATCCTTTAGCCATTTAGTCAGGTATATCTTAATTCTTGTAACCTCACTCCAGAGGGTTTTTTTTTTTTTTTTTTTTTTTTTTTTTTTTTTTTCTTTATCTCTATTGTTAGGGCAGGCCAATCTGTGTTCAGCTGCCTTAATCTAGAAAACATTAAACTATTCTTTTCCCCTTTTATTAGTTTGGATTGGGAATCTGTTCCGTTCAGAGTATTGACGTTTTGTTTCTATTTGAATTCTGTCAGTTTTTTTAATATATTCGGTGCTATGGTCTTTTCCTCATAAAAAAAAAAATAAAAAAAAACTCATTGACCTTTGTAGCTTTAATTGATTACCACCCATGTAACAAATTAGTACAAGTTTACAGGATTAGCAACATATTATAATTATCTCAAAAAAAAAAAAAAAAAAATCCTCAGCAATCAGCATAGTACACCCATCATAGGCTCTCATGTGGTTGCAAGAACAATAAGCTCATTTTGCAATCATAGGGCCCAAAATAAGGGCAAGAAAGGCCCCTTTTCATTTTATGCCTTCCAAACACAACTCCTACACTTTTTTTCTCATTTTTGTTTGGATTTTTCATGCGCACTTGAACCACATGATGAAAACAATTTCGAGCTCAAACTTCATTTGATAACTTTATTGCTTTTCCAACTCAGAAGTGGCAAATCAAATGAGGTTGGAACAAAAACCCGCACAAACATCATACAATAATACATGGACACCCTATGCAAAACCCATTTCATCTGGTCATGAGGGATTGGGCCTTTAATAGTTTTTGGGCCATGATACATCAAATCTATTTTCTTCAACTTTTCTGTTTTAGGACATAAAAAAGTAGACCCAAACTCATGATTTTCGATTCACCATCAGAATTGAGTTGAGAACCAAACAACTATTGCTAAAGGATATTGCCCATTTGTATATGTGTTTAAAAACTGAAAATTATTGTTTGAAAATATTTGTAGAAATAAGTGTAGGTAAAAAAGTGCGTGGAAATACGTGTAATATTGTTTAAAAACTGAAAATTATTGTTTGAAAACACAAACCAAACACCCCCTTAAAGCGTGTTTGGATCGTAATTATAAACCAGCTTATATTTTTTCTACTATTTGCAGGTCTCATCTGAATATCTTACTTATTTTATTTCTGCAAAAACAAATTTCAACAATAAGTTAAGTAAACTGTTGCCCTTTCTCAAAAAAAAAAAAAAAAGTGTAAACTGTTGCTAGATAGGCATCCACTTGTCAATCTGGGGTCGATTACATCTCTTCAATGGTCACTCATTGGTGTTGGATGAAACTGTAAGAGATGGAGAGGTCCCCTTGCGGACCCATTGTCTCCATACCTCTTTATTTTATGCATGGAATACCTTGGCCATCTTATTGAGGGGAAGTGCAACCAGAAGATGTGGAGTCCAGTGAAAACTTCATAGGGAGGGCTACCTTTTTCCCACCTTATGTTTGCAGACGATGTGGTGTTATTTGCCAAAGCAGATCTTGGCAATTGTGTGGCCATCAGGGATGCTCTTGATACATTTTGTAGCAACACTGGTCAAACTATTAGTGAAGCGAAGTCTTGGGTTTTCTTCTCTCCAAATGTGGATAGAGATAGTAGGGAGTCGCTTTGCGATGTTCTGGGTTTCACCTCAACCACAAATCTTGGTAAATACCTTGGAATTCCCATTAAACACCCAGGTTCTCCGCTGGATGTCAACTTTATTCTGGATAGAGTTAAGCAAAAATTGGCGGGATGGAAATCAAATCTTTTATCTCTAGCTGGCCGTACTGTTCTCATCCAAGCTTCGTCTTCTGTAATCCCCGCCTATGTCATGCAATGTGCTCTCCTCCCTAACAAAATTCTGGAGGGTATTGATCGGATTAACCGGAATTTTCTTTGGGGGTCGTCTGAAACAGCTAGAAAAATCCATTGGGTGGGGTGGAATAAGGTAACAAAACCGAAGAAAGTGGGTGGTCTTGGCTTGCAAAGTGCAAAGGGTAGAAATATGGCATTGCTTACTAAACTAAACTGGATGTTTCATACTGAAAAAGAAAGTCTTTGGGCTCGTGTGATTAAGGCAAAATACTGCTCTAACCGAAGAATTAATGCCAGGAACCTGAGCTGCCTCCCTTGCTCTCCTACTTGGAAAGGTATTTCGAAAGGTTCAGAGTTATTCCGGCATGGATCTAGGTGGGTGATTGGAAGAGAAAGTTTGTTGAGCTTTTGGGATGATAATTGGACTCACAAGGGTCCCCTAAGGCAGTTGATTCAAGGCCCTCTGCCTATGCGGGTGGCTGAGTGGAAAGTTAAGGACATTGCCTCTTTCTAGGGGTGGAAGTGGGATATTGTTCCATTTGTCATTCCTCAGGACATAAAAATGGAGATTCAAGCCATTCCTTATGCTCTTGCTGCTAGGTGCGAGGATAGTTTAATGTGGAAAGGTTCGCCGAGGGGTGATTTTAACATGAGAAGTGCTTATAATATGGCTGCTGGGGTGGATCAGTTACCAGAATTTAAGGGAGGTTGGCTGTGGAAGCTGCATGTTCTCCCTAAGATTCAATTCTTCTTGTGGAAATGCATCCATAATAGTATTGGAGTCAATGTGTGTCTTGCTGCCAGGGGAGTGAACATTGACCCGCTCTGTCCTATCTGCCGTCAGGAGCCTGAAACTATAATCCATGCCCTTCGGAATTGCGAGAAGGTCAGGGCTGTTTGGAACAAGCTGGGAGCAGTGGGTTTCGACAGAGATTTCTTTTCCTCTAACCTTGAAGACTAGATAGCGCTTAATGGGACTTCGGATACTGTTCACAACCAAAACTCTCCTCCTTGGAATATCATGTTCTCATTTGCCGTGTGGATGATTTGGAAGGATAGGAACCAGTTTGTTTTTCGGGGGCAGTCTCAGAATCCAAGGTAAGCAAAGCTTATTGTTGACCATGCTTTGGAGTTCCTTTTTTGTGCTGGCCCATCCAGAGGTCCTCGGATCCAGGTGACAAGTTTAGTTAAATGGGGTAGACCGGAGATTGGGTGGGTGAAATTAAATACTGATGGATTTTCGTTGGGAAACCCAGGAGCTGCGGATGGAGGTGGTGTTATTCGGGACTGGTCTGGGAAATGGATTGTTGGATTCTCTAGAAAGATTGGCATAGCTACGAGCTTACTGGCGGAGCTATGGGCCATTCGGGACGGGTTGATGCTCTGTTTTGATCGAAGCTTGGCTATGGTTGAAGTGGAGCTGGATGCAAAGGCAGTTGTGGGCATGTTAACTAACTCCCAATATTCAAATATCGCTATTGCTCCTCTGATAGAGGACTGCAGGTACCTAATTTCGCAGATTCCCCAAGTGAGAATTAAACATTGTTATCGCGAGTCCAATAGATGTACAGATAAACTTGCAAGGAAGGGTGCCAGCCAGACTTTGAATCTTATTTTGTATGAAAATCCACCTGTGGATTTAAGTGAGCTTGTGGAGGCTAACCTTAGTGGGGTTAGTCTTGCCAGGCAGTGTTCTGGAAACTTTGTTATTCCGTAGTGTTTTTCTTTTGTTGTATCCAGTTGACCAAAAAAAAAAAAAAGAGAGGTCCCCTTGCTCAGATTAAAAAATAAAAATGAAAATTTGAATTGCACCATTCCATTTCCATTTTTCACAAAACAAAAAGAATGAAATTGCATGGGCATTCTTGGATTAACATATAATATTCCAGCTTGGATGCATTCACAAATAAAGTTCCACATTCATTTAGTTGATTTTCTTTACAAGTTTCGTTTGTTACCATTGTTTAAACAACATTATACGTATTTTCACATATTTTTTCACTCACATGTATTTCTAAAAAATATAAACAACGTTACTAGAAATCTTTTATCAAACGGACTCTGGATTTTCAATTCTTTGAATACAAGCCCTTAGCTCCTGCTGAAGGCTTGCCCTTGAAGGTGACAAAACGATGTCTTTCCAAATTGATCCGGGCCCGGATATTCGGCTTGAGTCTGCGTAAAGCTCGTATATGGATTGGGCTTCAGCATTCAAATTGCTTGCTGCTGTCAAACAGTTAATTTTCTCAGGATCAATTAGCGGCTTGTTGTCCCCATCTTTCCATGCTATCAACTGCACATTTATCAAATTAGTTGACTATAAGAATAAGTATGAACTCAAGCTTTGATATAATGCATAAGCATGTAGATTTCATTAATTTTCATGCAATGGTAACCAAGACAACAAATCTATTTGGATTTTTAATCACGTTGTTCATTCAAAGTCTTTTAAACAAGTCATGTAGTAACTGGTAAATGAGTTTACATACACTTGAATGATCATTTGAAACTGAATCACGTTGTAGAAAATTAGAACTTTTATTTTAAAATGAAGTTGAATGATCATTTTACCTTAGGTGCACCACCCGTAGAATTGGTGCAAAAGAGCCTCGCATTATCAACGAGTTGGCTGTATCTTAGAAAAGCACTAGCAAATCTCTTGTGGGAATTCAACTGAGAATTAACTCTCACTGCCCTTCCCATTAGTATAGCTCTCCTGTACAAGTTTCCCAAAATGAAGAAGAAGAAAAAAAATTCCCTTGAGATCTAAGAAGCTATGCTATTTGAATTTATCATAGTACAATAATGTTTTCAATAATAACAAAATAATGTTAAAGAGTTTTTATTTTACCTGATGCCTCTAACAACAGCTAAATAAGGATCACAAATCATCCCAACCAACTCGATTCTATAAGGTTTTCTCTTGGGGGCTTCTCCATTTTCTTTTGGTTGCTCTTCTTCGTCTCCTTCTTTTACCATCTCCCAGTAGTTTTCAGTAATGGTGCCATCCTCTGCAACCTTGTAACCTACCCCCATTCAGTAACGACATTTGTGAATGGCACGAGCCATATCAATTGTTTGCTCAACAAAGGGCTCCCATGATAGAGTGCCATCCATGATCACATCCCGTCCTTCATTAAGTGCAGTTACTAGTAGCGATGATGCAGCATCAGTGGAAGATTGGTGCACCTGATTCAATTTGAAGCTCAATTTTTTGGCTGACATAGTTAGCTTTTTTTTTTTTTTTTTTTTTTTTTTTTTTTTTTGAGTAAATAGTACTAATACTTATTAGATTACATACGAAAATAGTAATAATAGTGTTTTAAATCGGGTTTATAATACATTATATAACCAGAATACAACTATAAAAGGGCCTAACCTTTATAGTTGTAGACTGGGGTTGCTGGCATAGTTAGTTGATTCACATAATACAACAAAAATGGTTAAATATTGTTCAATTCAAAAGGTACTCTTTTTATAGAGTTTCAAGAGACAAGGAGATGTACAAGTTCAGCAGTATGAAGCATTTCCTGGTGATGACCTCTAGAACGACTTAGAGCTCTGTAAATAACGTCAGACTCTTTGAAAGCATCTGCCTCTACTAACACGGCATTTGCTTTTGCTTCGGACCAGAATGGTCTGCCAAATGCATATGCAGCCTTGTCAGAATTATTATGATTAAAAGATTAAATTTTATTGTTTCTAAACTTAAACTTTTGGACAAACTATACTAATTTAATTATTATGGTATTAGAGCAATTGATCTTACGATTGTCCTCTTTGCATCAATTACCGCTAATCCACCACTTCATTGCTTTGTTCTTACTGATTTTTTTTTGAAACGATTTGTTTCCCAAGATATTTAATGTTTGTTTCCCCATCATAAAAGGTCACATAAATATTTTTAGGCAAATTATAAATTATACCATACTTTATTTTCCATTCATTTTTAGTGTAGTCCTTCCATCCACTTCTATTCAAAAAAAAAATATATATATATATATATATATATTTATATATATATTAATCCATTAAAACAGCATTGGTTTGAAAAGGGAAAAAATACTAATACTAACAACAAGATTTTAGACAAAATTAGACAAAAAGACTAAATTGAAAATAAATTAAAATTAAAGTACTGAAATGAAGAAAATGAAATTTCAATGATTAAATTGAAAATGTGTCAAAGTTGGGAATAATTATTTAATATCAAGGAAGTATAACAACGCGATACCTCATTCTCTCACATAATAGTAGATCCCATTTTTATAATTCATGGTGAGATCCATCATTTATGTGAGAGAAAGAAACATATGTCATTATTATAAGAGAATGTAATAATTTTTCCCAAGTCAAAGAGTATAATTTATAATTTAGCGAATATTTCAGTATGTGTTTAGAAAGGTTGGGATCACATGTTGTGCGATATACATAACAATGTAGCATTTGAGTGAGGTTTTAGCAAAACTTTCTAGCAATAGCATTCCCAACAATAATGATTATAAGTGTATGTGAAGATAATGGCATAAGAGAGTGCAGGATTTTACTCTTCAAGAATCTCTTTTAGGACTGTGCTCTTGCCAGCTCCCATGCCACCACCCATGAGAAGCAGCACCGGACTCCTCTTACTGTGAGCCATCGGCGCCATTACCTCGGTAATTACTGAGTCACCACCCTTAGGTGCACTGCCGTTTATTGCTTTCATCTCCTCCACCAATGTAGTGAACACCCTTGCCACCTTCAAATTCTTTGTCACCCTCTCAAATCTCTGTTTCCTATATCAGACCAATTAAGATGAAATAAAACTAATAATGAGTAAAAAGGCAATGTGGAAGATGTCTTAGGAAATGAAATTGTATTGTATATGTTAGGCCCATGAGTTGTGGGCATCGATGTTGTTAATTAAGAAATTTTAAATACAATTGTACAATCTTTACAATTATTAATTAAGTTATCGTTTGATACTATATGTTGTAAAATAATACATATGCTAGATACACAAGATATATTTTCTTTTACAAAACTTTCAGAAATAATAATTTATAGTAGTAGTATGTAAAGTAATTCCATTCAATATTGAATTTTGTACATACAATTATTTCTAACACTTAAAGAGGCTAAATAAAATTTTGCGTCTCATGCTAATATTTGCATTTGATAACACCTACCGAATGCAGATAATTAAAGGCCAAATAACTAGCTTCATGCTTGGTCTGTTTGAAGTTTAGATGGTATATGACTGTAAATTATTTCATGTACAACGTTTATAATTTTTTGTTTTTTGGAATAACATGTATGTATATATATATATATATATATTTGATTGATAGAATGACGTATATGTTATTATGGTATATTATACATCATCAAAATATTTTTGTTTTCCCTTTTGAACATAAAAAATATAGGTTTTTTAAGGAAATATTTACTATTTAGCAAATATGGGTTCCAGATGTGGTTGGAAGACCTTCCTGTGGACATTGCCCCTTTACACTATGTTTGGTTGTAACTTGTAACTAGGGAAAGGGAAGAGAAATGAAAAGAGGAAAGAAAGGAAAAGAGAGAAGAAAATATTTAGTTCTGATGTGTTTGGATATTGGAAAGAAATGCTAGAAAAAAGTGTGAAAATTCTATCTTTTATTTGTTTGGGTTGCATAGGAAAGAGAATTCGAAAAATGCATGCTTTTAAAGTGGTGGATCCAGAAAATATATTTCTATCCTTTCCTGCTATTTCCGCCCAAATTGGGTTGATACTAAGGGTGCATTTGTTTCGGCAGTAAAAAGTTTCTGAAAAATATTTTACATCACTGGGCATGTTTAGGTTGTCCCAGAAAATTCAGTCAAACGGAAAATGATTTCCGTTGACTGTAAATCATGCCCCAAAACCCTGTAAAGTATTTTACACTTGTATTTTACCTTCAATTGATTTCCACCCCAAGAAAATAGAAGAGAGAGAAAAACAGCAAGAGCTTCGATTGCACATCCAAGCACCAATGAGAGCTCCATTCGCACATCCAAGCACCGGCGAGTCGCACCCTAGCACCGGCAAGATCGTCGCACCCAAGACTGATCCACCCAAAACCAATCTCGTTCTCGACCCAAAACTCATCGGCGTCGCCGTTCTCGCCATCGTTCTCGACCGCCGATCTATCTCTCTTTCCCTCAACCGCTGGATTTAATGAATTTTTTTTGTTGGGTTTTATTTCTTTTGTGTTTATCTATTGAAAAATGATATTATATATTTGTTTGGAAGCTGAGAAAATGTGAGCAACAAGTAAAAAATGTGTTTTCTATAGTATTTTCAAGAATACAACTAAACACCAGAAAATATTTTTCAAAGCATTTTTTGAAATGCAACCAAACACTTGAAAATATTTTCATTTTCCAAAAATATTTTCACCTGAAAATATTTTATACCCGAAAAATATTTTACACTAAAACAAACGCAGCCTAAAAGTGTGAGGTACATGAAAAAGCATCACTTCCCCTTATCTACCTTCCTTGTTTCCCTTCTTTTCTCTTCTCTTTCCTTCCCCCTTTTCCAAATAGTGTTAGTTTTTCGAGATGGTCATGAAGTTTGTTTTGCTGAATAAATTCCCAGGCTTATCTGTCTGGTTCTCAACACAAAGGATCCGTTTGGATTGAGCTTATTGTTGATGAAAACTGAAAATTGAAAACACTGTAGCAAAATAATTTTTAAATGTGTAAATAGTATTGTGGGACCCATTTTTAATATTTTTTTAATGCGTGAACAGTGTATGCACAGTACATGAACAGTGCATACACTGTTCATAAAAGCAAAATTTGTCTCCCAAAGTCAACAAATGCGAGCCAAAAAAAAAAAAAAAAAAGAAGGAAAACGTAGAACTTTGAAAACGCAGACGCCGAATTCATTTCAATCCAAACGCTCAAAAAAAAGAAAAAAGAAAAGGGTATGAATAGTAAGGGTGACATGGGTTCCAATTTCCACCAAAACCAAAGCTGATGAATGTTCACAGCTTTTTAAGGACAAGTAGCTCCAGCTGTTATTTACGTAAATGTGCCTAACTTTTTAGGAGTTTGTTAATGTGTGTCTTTAGGACACACAATAATCAACCATTTTTAGAAATATTTTCTTGAAAATTAAAAAAATTATCAATATTTTTTCAATTCCTAAAAAAATGTTTCCAAAAATAGATGACTTAATGTTTTTTCTTGTCATCACACATTAACTAACTCAACTTTTTAATCAACATTAGAAAAAAAAAAAAAAAAAATCACAAATGATGTCACATCGCATAAATATCAGCATTGAGATGACAAGACCACTTCGGCAGTTCTGAACCTTATTAAAAAACAAATCCACAGGAAACAAGAAAATGATCATTATCTTAAACTTGAAGTCACCTTGTAGCTGCCAACACCAAGTCCTTGAGCTTTGCTTTTCGCTCACTGTCTGCAGACTCCTCATTCAAAACCTGCCATTCAAAGGAAAAATATGAAGAACTTCAACTAAGAAAATATATAGATGAAAAAAAAGGAGGACATTAATAAACTACAAAACTTCAAATATGGAAAAGAGAAAAGACCCAATCTTTGTTTCTCATTTTTTTTTTTTTTGAATTTTTGGTTTAGCATTAAGCTTCTAGTTTAATTTGAAACTGTACCTGACTAATCATAAGAGAAGCATGACCCCAATGAAAAGCAAAATAACTGAGGATACATGTTTCAAACTCTCCAATCAACTTCCTGTAGAGAGATTTTGCATCTGGTTCATTACAAAAATAATCATAGATGGAATTTTCACAACCTTCAGATTTCCTCAAATAATCGTAAGCTAACTTGCAAAGTTGGGGACATTCACTTGCATCTGAAAACCCCATTTGCCTAGCTGCACCATTTAAAAAAAAATAAAAAATAAAAATTTAGCTTTCCAGATCTTAAAGTCAACAGTATTTTTTCTTCCCAAACCATAAGTATAAGTTGGCATTAAAATGTTGGGTTTTTTAGATGGGTGTTTTTGACAAAGAAAATTGGAAGGCATAATTACCAACATAGTGGGAGAATCTTTCAAGCTTTCCAACACGGCCGGATTCTGTCCTCTCTAGCCGTGGAATGTTAGTTTGGTCTCTCACTGCAGTTACAGTCACAGTTACAGCCTTAGACTTCCTCTGTTGGTAATAACATGTGGCTGCAGCTGCTACGAATCCGAGCAAGAAGGCAAAAAGGATGTGTGTGATAATGAATTTACCATGAGCATCACCTGAAGAGAGTTTTGAGTGAGACTTTGTAACAACAATTTGAGAGAGAGAGAGAGAGAGAGATGTGGCTTACCTTGCTTCATCTTGTTGAAACTCAAAGGACGATTTCACATCCAAAAAAAGAGGAAATACACAGGAGGATTGCACTAGCTGAAGTTTTAACTTTTGCTTGACTTCTTCATCTATGGCTCAAGATTATTGGACTTTATTAAAAGAAAATTGGTTGAGTTCCAATTCCATCAATGGTTATGGAGAATTTATGCTGGTGACTTTGAGCGCCAGTTGTTACTTTTTATTATTATTGCCTTTTAGGACCTGTAATAAGTAAAGATATCATGATATGAAGAAATCAATTCGATGTGAATTCAAATTTATATTTTTACATTTTAAATAATATTATATATATTTTTACGTATTTTTTTATTTACATATATTTAAAAAAACTCCCAACAATAATTATCAAATTGCTCTATCAAACACTTCTTAAATTTTGAGTTTTTTTTTTAATGGTAAAACCGAATTCATTCAATTTTAATTACGGCTCACGTGGCAATATCGGAAGTACATGTATTAAGTTATATTGTATTTAATTTAATTGTACAACTATCTGTTGCCATGTCACTAATTAGTTAACAAGTTTATGAAACCCTTTGGAGAAACAAGTGACATTATATTATGAAGACTAAATTATTATTATTTTTTTTTTTTAGAGGAAAATAATTTCATTAAACCAGAAAAGGGCTACAACAGAGAGCCACCAGCATGAGGCTCTAAATCAGATACAATCAAATGAGAAACAAAAGGTGGGGTAACACCTTTCCATACATGAGAACAAAGATTAGACTTGGCAAATTGAGCAAGCTTGTGAGCAACCATGTTGTAGTCCCTTTTCAAGTAGGAAAAGGAGCAGCAAGAGAACAAAGCTTTGGTTTGCATAATGCCTTCCACTAAATGACCAGCTTCACCTTCAAAGTTACCATGATTAATAGCAAGAATCGCTGAAAGAGCATCTGATTCCAACATGATTTGAGGGAGGTCCATTTCTTGCGCTAACAATAGGCCTTGCTCAATAGCAAATAACTCCGTCCATTCAGCAGGGAAATATGAAGGCAGCAGCTTGTAGAGAGCTGCAATAACCATGCCGGATTCATCCCTTATAACAACACCAACCCCTGAGCTCCCCACATGATCTGTAGAGCATGCCCCATCTACATTTACCTTGAACACACCAGGAGGAGGGGCAGACCAGCCCCTAAGAGTGGACTGCATAGGGGGAAAATCCATTTTAATGGCACCATGGTAGTCATTTATCAATCTTTGAGCCATCTCCCAAGTTTGGAGGGGCGAAAGACAATCTTCATCATGAACACGCAGGTTCCTATTATGCCAAATTGCCCAGGAAATGGCAAAGAAAATCAGCAGGTGCCGAGGAGGAGAATTAGCAAGGGCCTTAACGTCACGGGTTTCCAGCAGCAAACCAAGCGGACAGTCTTGCCAAAGGGCCCAAACAGATAGGGCAAAGTCACAAGTGAGAAGGCAGTGATTTAAGCATTCAACCTCCTCATCACAGGCCGGACAGAATATGTTGGCATTCAGGCCTCTCATGTGCATATTAACCATTGTTGGTAGGCCATTTAAGCAAGCTCTCCAAGTGAAAATTTTTACTTTTTCAGGGAGGTCAAGCTTCCAAAGATTCTTCCAAAGAGGCAAAAAGGGGTCCCTCGAAGAGCATTCCACTATATCAGCTGATTCAAGGAGATTAACAGCAACAAAGTAGGCACTTTTAACAGAAAACTCTCCTTTTTTATTTCCTATCCAAATGATTCTGTCATCAGGCAGATTGAAGCTCAAGGGAATCTTGAGAATAGCTTTTGCATCTACCGGAAGGAAGAGAGCTCTAATAGAATCAATTTTCCACCATCTAGTATCCGGGTCAATTAGAGAGGAAACCATGGGGTAGTCTTCAGTGATTCGCGGGGGGGGGTAATGACTTTGTATGTCGAGGGGGATGGAAGCCACTTGTCATCCCAAATATGAATCCTCCGACCATTCCCAACTCTCCATCGAGTGCCTCTTTTAAGTACCTCAAGGCAATTATGAATACTCCTCCATGTGTAGGAGGGGTTGCTACCCAAGCTAGCATTAAGCACATCTCCATAGGGAAAATATTTTGCCTTGAGAATACGAGCTGCTAGAGAACTAGGATTTGTGAGAATTCTCCAAGCTTGCTTAGCAAGAAGGGCAAGATTGAAAGCATGAAGGTTTCGGAACCCTAAACCTCCAAGAGATTTTGGCTTACACATCTTCCTCCAGCTAATCTAGGCAACTTTCGACTCTTGGTTCTTCTGCCCCCACCAAAATTTCCTCATCATTTTTTCAAGCTCATCATAGAGGCTTTTTGGAAGAAGGAAGCAGCTCATTGTGTAGGTGGGGATAGCTTGGGCCACCGCTTTGATGAGAATTTCCTTCCCACCCGAAGAGAGCAACTTCCCCTTCCAACCCGCCAATTTTAACCCCACTCTCTCTTTAATCTCTGCAAAGACTTGCTTTTTGGATCTACCTATGATGGAAGGGAGACCCAAATATTTATTGTTCCTTGAATCTTGCATAGGCCCTAAGATGTTAAAGATTGTCTCCTTAAGTTCAGGGGTTGTGTTTGGGCTGAAGAAAATAGAGGATTTATCTGAGTTGACCTTTTGCCCAGAGGCTGCCTCATATTTCTCAAGAATCTCCTTAAGCTTCTCACATTCTTCCCTGTTAGCTTTACAGAAGAGGAGGCTGTCATCGACAAAGAAAAGATGAGTGATCCTAGGGCATCCTCTACATAAAGATATGCCATTCAAAAGCTAGTTTCTAGCTGCATCATGGAGGAGAGCCGAGAGACCTTCGGCACATAGAAGAAAAAGGTAGGGTGAGAGGGGGTCTCCTTGTCTTAGCCCTCTAGTGGGGACAATATTACCAAAGGTTTCACCGTTGATAATAACAGAATAAGAAACAGAGGAAATACATCTCATAATTAAGCTAATCCACCCCTCATTGAACCCCATTTTCCTCATGACCCTTTCTATAAAACCCCATTCAACCCTATCAAAGGCTTTGCTCATATCAAGCTTTGTTGCCATAAAGCAGTCTTTCCCATCTTTTTTATGCTTTAGGTAGTGCATTAACTCATAAGCTATGAGAACATTATCAGTAATGAGTCTATCTGCAGTAAATGCACTTTGATTTTCAGTAATAATAAGAGGAAGAAAAGCTTTAAGACGATTAGCTAAAGTTTTAGAGATGAGCTTATAAATTACATTACATAGACTGATAGGCCTGAAGTCAGTCATTCTTTTAGGGTTGCTTGTTTTAGGGATGAGGACAATATTAGTTTTGTTGATAACATCTAATGACATGCCATAATTAAGAACATTTAAGATCATGTTTGAAACATTAGAACCAACAATATCCCAATATTTTTGAAAGAATATAGCGGACATACCATCTAGCCCTAGAGATTTTGTGGGGTGGATCTGTTTGAGGGCAGTCACAATCTCTTCCCTGGTGAAGCATCTAGACAGCTCCGTGTTCATCTCCTCAGTTATCATGGTGGGAATTGTTGCTGTAACCTCATCAACCATACTCGGATTAGAAGTGGAATAGATGTCTTCAAAGTAAGTGACTGCAGCGTTGGCAATGCTGTCCTTGTCTTCACACCACCGCCCAAACTTATCCCAAACTCCAGAGATCGTGTTTTGCTTCCTTCTTTCTGATGCCTGAGCATGAAAGAATTTTGTATTTCTGTCTCCTTCTTTTAGCCAGTGAACCTTAGAACGTTGCCCCCAAAAAATTTCTTCATCATCCAAGAGCCCATTGAGCTCTCTCCTAACAATGTTAATTTCCATCCCAAGAAAACCTTCCTTGTCTTGCTCGGTTAATTTGGATAGCATTTTCCTTTTTTCCTGGATCAGCTTTGGAATTTGCCCAAGGGTAGAGGAATTCCAAGAAGCCAGCTCAGAAGCACAAAGCTTTAGCCCAGAAGCCATGCCCTCAGGAGTGTTCATATCACTGGTAGAGCCCCACACCGATTCAATGATTCCTCTGCAATCCTCTTTCTTTGTCCAAAATGCCTCAAAATGGAAACGTCGTGATCTGGGTCTTTTAATAATCTGGGAGTTAGAGATGAAAAGAGCACAGTGGTCTGAAGTAGAGTCAACCAGGTGATGGACTTTAGCTTCACCGAATTTCTCTATCCAATCACACGTGGCTAAAGCTCTGTCTAGCCTTAGATAAATTCTTCCAGCCCCTTCTTGCATATTGCACCAAGTATAGTCAGGTCCACTATAACCCAAATCTTTGAATCCACATGAGTTGATGACATTACGAAAAACATCCATCTGAATTTGTGTTCTGTTCGCACCTCCCCATTTTTCATCCATAGAAACAATCTCATTAAAGTCTCCAAAACAGAACCAAGGGAGTTGCATTTGACCACAGAGGAGAGAAAGTAAATTCCATGAATTATGGCGTAAATGAGTTTGAGGATGACCATAAAAACCAGTAATTCTCCATTCTAGGCTAGGGCTTACCTCTGTAACAGTTGCATCAATATGGAAATTACTGAAACTTTTTACGTTCAGGTTTACTTCCCTCTTCCAAAGAAGGGCCAGACCTCCACTACGGCCTCGGCTTGGCACAAGAAGACCATTTGCAAAGCCCAATCTGTCTCTAACTCTCTCCATACGTTTTTTCTTAAGCTTAGTCTCTAAAAGAAACACTATTCTGGGATCCAAACGTCGCACCATATCATGCAACGCACGAACTGACCGAGGGTTCCCAAGCCCCCGACAGTTCCAATATAACGAATTCATGGCTCCCAGCGGTGCTGCCTAGCAGCTACCGCCGATATCTTTAATTCATTCAAGCTTTCAGAGAAGCCACCACACTGCTTTTTGTAAGTTATATTTTCTTCATTCTCAGCAAAAATAACAGAGCCTAGACGTTTAACTCCTAAAATTTGGATTTTATTTTCAGCCCCTTGGGATTGGGCCTGCCCTTTCTCCCTAGCAACCCTTTTTAACCGCCCATTCCTTTTTTGAATTTTACTTACCTCATGGGCCGAATTGTGATCCACTGCCGTGACATTAGCCTGATACTCCTTCTTGGGCTTGTTTAGGCTGGCAACTTCATTGGAGTTTTCGGCCTATTGGCATGGGAAGCCCACTTTAGAAAAAGCATCATGCGCTTCTTTCTCTACTTCTGCATCAACACAAGTTTCTGAGCTATGTACTTTCGTGCCATCTCGTTGGTTTAACCCCAAACTCAAAAGTTGGTCACCTTTTCCCAACCCGTCCCATCTGTCTCCACTATCTACTGTTTGACACATTTGGCCTTCAGAGACATCACCTCCGCACGTGTGATCTGCAGATTTTGAATTTCGAACACTACCAACTCCAACTGTGTTTCCTCCGCCGTCTGTAATATCGGAAAGGGGGTTCCGATCCATGGGCTGTCCATTGCCTTTCGTGATGTTCACATTCTCCCCATCACGCCTATCTCTGAAATTACTTCTTTATTGGCTTGAGTTCCCTTTGAAAACCCCACCTGCCTTCAGCCACTCTCCATATTGCTTAGGAGTGGACTGCCAGTTTGGGAAATCCAGGCAGTGTTTATCATCATGGCCAAGCTTGCCACACAAGAAGCAGAATGTGGGAAGCCTCTCGTATTTAAAGCTAACCCAAAACTTTTCTCCATCAAGACTCACCACATTACCCCCTCTGCGAAGTGGTTTCTCAATAAGAAGCTCGACTCTGATACGCATAAACAAAGCTTGATCCGATTGGCAATGACGTTTGTCCATTTCTAGAAAGCAACCCAAACTGTTTCTGACGTCCCTACCCACATCTTCACTCATATGTTCAAAGGGTAAGCCCCAAAGTTGTACCCAAAAGGGAGAATGGGTAAAGACTATATTTGCTGTGGAGAGCCCCTTCTTCCACCGGCAAAGGAGGAGCAAATTATTCTCAAAATTCCATGGGCCACTATTCTCCACCCACTCCAATTGATATTTAGAACTGAACTTGAACTGGGTAATACCATTCCCTACATCGACCATTTTCAGCTCCGAACCCATCTTCCAAGCGGATCTCAGAGTGTTCTTTAAAGCTCTTTGATTTTGCTGCCTATCTGAGAGTAGACGACCAAAGAGACTCAAAGAACATTCTTCCAACAGGTCTGACTTACTTCTTGTTGTAATGGGTATTCCTTCTTCTTCTTCTTTCGTGAGACACAGATTTTGCAACCCATCAATCATTTCCTGTTCCATGGCATTCTAAGAGAAAGTAAAGAAAGATTAGAAGAGATGGTTGGGAAAGACTACGGGAAGGCCCCACAGAAAATGGGGGAGAAGATCTCGTCTACAGGGAGAGAGGGAGATTGCTCTTACCAACGGGAGAGGGAGAAGCTCCTACTGGGGAGAGAAAAAAAGAAGAAAAAGTGGTGTCTTATTATAGTTCCTTATGAAGACTAAATTATGGCAGTTACTTCGAGGAATGAAATCATTTTAAGCGGTTTTGCTAAAGAGAAAGTATTTGAGAAAAGTTTACGAAAAAAAAAGTATTTGAGAAACACGTGGGCAATTACATTTACCTTGAGGTAATTATTACCAAAGGATTTTCAGCCAAGCCTCTTGGAAGCAAATACAATAAAGACATGATGGAAGTATGAAACAAGTGGGCAATTACATTTATTTACCTTAAGGTAATTACCAAAGGATTTTCGGCCAAGCCTCTTGGAGGCAAATACAATAAAGACATGATGCTTGGATGAAAAGACAGCGCCTCCAAGTACAAATAAAAAGAGACATTTCAACCTAAGGGCATCCACATCAATATAGCTATATTTTTAGTTATTTACATTACAAAAAGTTATTTTATTTATTTTACCTATTCACATACTGTAGTAATAGATTTATTTTAACTTTCAACACAATAAAATAATACATCTCACTACCAAAAAAAAAAAAACCACAAATATTCTAACCAGCAGTGTGAACACAAAATAAAATAATTTTTTTTTTTTTTTAACCTTTGAGCTACAGTGCACAACTATCTTTAGCTGTGCAGTGTAGTTGAGAAGCCAAATTTTTTGCCTATAGCTCCACTATTGTAGCTCCAAATAGATTTTTAGTGGTGCTAATTTTTGCACCACTGTTGCAAGTGCTATAAGGCACATACACATCAAAACCTTAAAACAATGACTCTCTTTGTATCAAAATGATCACTAGGCTTGTAATTTTATGCTTGTAAATGCGTCATTATATTTTGAGTAAGTTTTGTAACTTAGCTTAGCACTATGAAAAACGCTGCCTAAAGTGGCATTTTTTAATGACGTTTATAAAAAGAAAGCCACTGGAAGTACTCTATAATGGTGTGTGGGGGCCAGTTAATCAATAATTATTAAAACCGTGTTAACTGGGCCACTATTCGAGGAGGCCCACATAAGGTTATAAGGGGAACCAAATGAAAAGAGGAGTAGATATCACATGAGATGGGTCCAGTATTCGTCTGAGGACAAAATCTTTCTCGGCAATATGTGTCCGAGGACGACCTGAACGCCGTATTGTCACAAACACACTTTGAAGTTGCATTACCACTAAAGGTGGGACATGGAGCCAAGGGTAAGAAAGAAAAGATAAACAAATATCTTTAACAACTGCTGCCTTCGCATTAATTGCCTCTCAACCAACTCTCTGGCCGCATTAATGTGGAGGTGATGCCTGAACAGTGATGAAGCAGCCTTACAGCTGCTGGTTGAAGGTTCCAGGAAGTGTTAGATGGGACAGGAAGGGATCCCCCGAATCCAACCTACACGTGTGTGATGAAGATGACACCAAGAGGGCAGTATATAACATAGAAGAATGCATTGAGAGAAAGGCTCAAAACTTCTGAACAATTGATACTTAGAAGAAAATCTTACGAAATAAGAACTTAGCTTGTTTCAAGGATAAATTGATCGTAATATCTGTATTAATCCATCTAAAAACGTTAAGTTTAATCGTTTTTCTTTTAAAGTTAATCTAGTTCTTTTATATCCATGCTCTACAAATTTATTATTTAGGCCTTTAGCGTTAGAACCCAATACGAGTTTGAGATCGACACAAATTGAGTCCTTACAATTGGCGCCGTCTGTGGGGAGAGCTAGATTTAAATTAAAAGAAATCTGGTTCAACGTTCATGATGGAGGAAGCAAGTCCACATCACTACGCAGCAGGACCACACCAGGTAGATGCCAACCCACACCAAGCAGAGTCAAGAGGTTCTCAGCATGGTAATCCACACCGGAGTCTTGAACGGAGAGAAGGCCGTGAGGGGAGTGTGCACACAACTCATACCACCAAAAATCACTCTTGTGGGAAGAGTCATGTTTCCCATGCAAAAAATGACAGGAACCTGCAATGTGAAATTGACGAGTTGAAAAGAGAGTTGCGCCATGTCCGGCGAGAACGTTCCTCGCCTTACTTCGAACCATCATCCGAGGAGACAGATGGAGCTAGTTATAGGCGGAGATCTAGAACTCCGCCTAGTGAGACTTTTTCCTATGAAGAGGAGCACAGCCATCGACATAGGTACAAAAGCTCGCCTCGCAGGGGCTTGGGGAACAACGCTATGAACAAAGCGTTAAGCCAAGTCTCCAAATCACCCTTCACAAGGAATATAGAAGATGCGATTCTTCCTTAGCGATTCCATCAGCCTACATTCACCCTATATGATGGTCGGACAGACCCAGTAGAACACGTTAGCCATTTTAGCCAAAAGATGGCTATCTACTCCAGAGATGAGGCCTTGATGTGCAAGGTCTTTCCATCAAGTTTGGGTCAGGTGGCGATGAGATGGTTTAACGGTTTAAGGGCCAACTCTATTGAATCCTTCAAAAAGCTTACCCGGGCTTTTGGCGCTCGCTTTATCACTTGCAGTAGGGTTCCTCGGCCTTTGGGATCCTTGCTATCTATGTCCATGAAAGAGGGCGAGACTCTCAAAACTTATTTAGATAGATACTGGGAAATGTTTAATGAAATAGAGGGAGGGCATGATGATGTGGCTATAAGTACTTTCAAGGCTGGTCTTTCAGTCGAGCATGATTTAAGGAAATCTCTAACTGGTAAACCTGTTACCAGTGTACACCAATTGATGGATAGGATTGACAAGTACAAAAGAGTAGAAAAAGACCAACTTCAGGGAAAAGGAAAGGCTAAGGTAATCCCTCAGGAGAGGAGGGATTTCAGGTCGGACCGTTACAATAGTAACCGACCTCGGAAAGACTTCGTTGGGCAATCAGGTTCTGCTAACACCCAGGTGGTTAATGCAGTGTTTCGGGAGCCAATGCAACAGGTATTGGAGAAGATAAAGAATAAGCCATTTTTTAAATGGCCAAATAAGATGGTAGGAGAGTCTAAGAGACGCAACCCGAACCCTTATTGCCACTATCATCAGGATCATGGGCACACGACGGAGGATTGCAGGAATTTATAGGACCATTTGGAGCAGCTGGTCCGAGAGGGGAAATTGAAGCAACTCTTGCATCATTCCAGTGGTAGGGTAGGCCAGGCAGGCTCAGAGATGCGTGGGGACGCTTCTTCAAGACTCCCCCTTGGCACAATAAACGTTATTTTTGCCGCCCCGAGGAGGACTGGATCTTGCCCTTCCAGGGTACTGTCGGTGTTCCGACCTCCGGTCGAGGAGCATTGCCAAGCGTCAAAAAGAGCCAGGGTGGACATCCTCCTGATTTTGGGCTTTTCGGATGAGAACAAGGTTGGAACCATACAGCCCCATAATGATGCTCTAGTGGTCATGTTGAGAATTGGTGGGTATGATGTAAAAAGGGTGATGATTGATCAAGTTAGTGTTGTTGATATAATGTACTCAGATTTGTATAAAGGGCTAGGTTTGAAGCCTGAGGACTTGGCAGCCTACAGTTCCCCTCTGGTGAGTTTTGAAGGAAGGATGGTCGTTCCAAAAGGACAGATCAGACTACCTGTGCAAACCGGTATGGATGTGGTGGAGGTGGATTTCATTGTTGTAGATATTTTCTCTCCATACACGACTATTATGGGCAGACCTTAGCTTCATACCCTGGGAGCAGTCTCATCTACTCTACATCAGAAAGTGAAGTACCCATCTGGGGGCCAAGTATTGGAGATAGTAGAAAGTCAGGTTGCAGCTCGGCAGTGCCTGGTAGCGGCTATACAACATCGGCCAAAGGCAAAGACCTCGGTTACCATCGATAATGGATTATAGCAATTAAAACCCCCAGCATTACCCTTAGATGGACCAGTCGACGAGGTAAAGTGTGAAGATTTGGAGAGGGTAATTGTTGTTGATGATCCGGAAAGATTTTTCCAGGTTGGGGCTAAACTGCCTTTACAAGAGAAGGAGCGATTGCTGGAATTTCTCAGAAAAAATGTAGATGTGTTCGCATGGAGCCCATATGAAGCCCCAGGTGTAGATTCGAATTTCATTTGTCATCGACTCAACGTGAATCCTTCTGTTATTCCGAAAAGACAGCCACCTCGACGACCATCAAAAGAACACGCCGAAGCTGTCAGAAATGAGGTGGCCAAGCTCAAGCAGGCTGGGGCTATCAAAGAAATTTTTTACCCTCAATGGTTAGCCAATACGGTGGTGGTAAAGAAGAAGACAGGAAAGTGACGAGTGTGTGTGGACTTCACGGACTTCAATAAGGCTTGTCCCAAGGATCCTTTTCCCATGTCGAAGATAGACCAGTTGGTGGATGCAACTGTTGTTCATCCTCGGATGAGTTTTTTGGATGCCTTTCAAGGATACCACTAAATACCGCTAGCATTGGATGATCAAGAGAAGACAGCTTTTGTCACCCCTATTGGAAACTATCATTATAAAGTGATGCCATTTGGTTTGAAAAATGCAAGATCTACCTATCAACGGATGATGACTAAAATGTTCGAACCACAACTGGGCAGAAACATTGAAGTCTATATCGATGATATGGTAGTGAAGAGTAAAGTGGTGTCCGAGCATGTGGAAGATCTTATGAACATCTTTGGAATACTGAGAAAGCATAAGCTACGTCTGAATGCTTCAAAGTGTTCCTTTGGTGTAGGCTCTAGGAGGTTCTTGGGATACATGGTGACTCATAGAGGAATTGAAGTGAACCCAGATCAGATTAAGGCCATCAACAATTTACAAGCACCTCGGAATCCAAAAGAGGTGCAGAAACTGACTGGAATGACTACTGCTTTGAACCGATTTATCACCAGGTCGGCCGAGAGGTGTCGTCCCTTTTTCCTTCTACTGCATAAGTGGAAATGATTTGAATGGACCGAGTGTGCTGTGGCGTTTCAACAGTTGAAGGAGTACTTGTTCAGGCCGCCTATCATGTCTAGTCCTGAGGTGAATGAGGTACTGTTTGCTTATCTAGCAGTTGCCCCTCATGTAATTAGTTTTGTCTTAATACGAGAGGACAACGACGTCCAAAGACCAGTTTATTACGTAAGTAAGTCCCTTCATGAAGCCGAAGTGAGATACTTATCATTGGAGAAGGCCATCTTAGCGATGGTCCATGTAACACGCAAACTTCCACATTACTTTCAGGCTCATACTGTGGTTATTGTAACTCAGCTACCTCTCAAGTCCATACTTAGAAGTGCAAATTATACTGGGAGAATTGCTAAGTGGGGCACAATCCTAGGTGCTTTCGATATCAAGTATATGCCTCGCACCTCAGTGAAAGGCCAAGTCCTTGCCGATTTGGTAGCTGAGTTCGCCGAGTGTCCAGAAGAAGCTAACATGAAGCAAAGTGACATGGATGAAAAGTTGGTTGGACTGATCTCCACACAAGGCGGTTCCTCCTGGAGAGTATATATGGACGGAGCAGCAAACCAATGGAGGGCAGGATTAGGGCTAGTTTTGATATCCCCTGAGGAGATCATCATTGAGAAATCCTTGAGGTTGGGATTCTCGGCTACTAACAACGAAGCAGAATACGAAACTTTGTTGATGGGAATGAGTATGGTCCAAAAAATGGGTGGAAAGGTAGCAGAATTATTCTCGGATTCAAGATTGGTAGTCGGCCAAGTGAAAGGAGAATTGGAAGCCCGAGATCCAAGAATGCAGGGATATTTGAGTTAAGTTAGGCGTATGCAAACGAAATTTGAATCTTTTGACTTGTTGCATATCCCCCGAGGTGAAAATACCCATGCCAATTCCCTGGCAACCCTTGCCACCTCTTCAACATGGAGTTTTCCTCGGGTGATAATTGTCGAAGATTTGTATACCCCCACCCCACCAGGAAAGGACGTACGTCAGGTTCATCAAGTCAATCTAGTGCCGAGCTAGATGGATCTCATATTGAAATTCCTCGAAAGTGACATCTTGCCCGAAGAGAAAATAGAAGCTGAGAAAATACGGAAGAAAGCTCCTTGGTTTTGGTTATCCGAGGACAAAAAGTTATACAAATGGTCATTTTCTGGGCCGTACCTACTTTGTATGCATCCCGAGATGTTAGAGTCACTCCTAGAAGAGCTGCATGAAGGCATTTGTGGAAGTCATACAGGGGGAAGGTTCCTATCACACCAGGCCATTACTCAAGGATATTAGTGGCCAAATATGCAGAAGGAAGCGTTGGAGTATGTTAGAAAATGTGACCAGTGTCAAAGGTTCGCTCCAAACATCCACCAGCTTGGAGGAATTCTTAACCCTCTGTCCAGGCCTTGGCCTTTTACTCAATGGGGGCTAGATATTGTCGGCCCTTTTCCTAAAGCCTTAGGAAACAAAAAGTATCTACTGGTCGACACAGATTATTTTACTAAATGGGTCGAAATTGAACCTTTAGCTAACATCAGAGACGTAGATCTTAAGAGGTTTATCTGGAAGAATATTGTTATGCGATTTGGAACTCCGCGCACTCTTGTCTCGGATAATGGCCTCCAATTTGATAGTAAAGCCTTTAGGCAATACTATTCAGACTTAGGTATAAAGAATATATATTTCACTCTGGCCTATCCTTAAGGGAATGGGCAAGTTGAAACTGTTAACAAAGTAATAGTCAATGAACTTAAGAAGAGACTGGATGATGCAAAAGGAAAATGGGTGGAGGAATTGCCGCATGTTCTTTGGACCTATTGAACAATGCCTCGACGATTAACAGGAGAGACTCCTTTTTCCATGACCTATGGAGCCGAGGCTGTCATCCCTCTGGAAACTGGATTCCCAACGTTAAGGACTAGTACATTTTCCTCGGACAATAACGATGGGATGTTGGGAAAAAGTTTAGACTTGATCGAAGAGCGAAGGGAGAATGCAATGGTCCAATTGGCTTACTACCAGCATAAACTCAAGCAAGGCTATGATACTAATGTAAAGCTGAGACCGTTAGCGGTAGGAGATCTGGTGCTGAGGAAAGTTTTGGGAACCACCAAGAATCCAACTTGGGGAAAATTGGGGCCTAATTGGGAAAGGTCTTATCGGATTACTTCAGTAGCCGGAATAGGAGCCTATTATCTGGAAGACTTAGATGAAAAAGCTGTACTCCATCCTTGGAATGTATATAATCTCAAGAGATATTATTATTAATAAAAGTAGTCTAGTTTGGATTTCCTTTAATTTATGCTGATCATGCATCTTGTGTTTCCACATCTAATGGCATTCTATTGAAGTATTAAACAGAAACTAAGTTATGTCAGGTCCTTGGACCACAAGTTTAGTGGAAATTAATACCCTATGACATCTATTGAAGTATTAAATAGAAACTAAGTTATGTCAAGTCCTCGGACCACAAGTTTAGTGGAAATTAATACCCTATGACATTTTATGAAGTATTAAACAGAAACTAAGTTATGTCAGGTCCTCGGATCACAAGCTTAGTGGAAATTAATACCCTATGACATTTTATGAAGTATTAAATAGAAACTAAGTTATGTCAGGTCCTCGGACCACAAACTTAGTGGAAATCAATACCCTGTGAAATCTATTGGGTCACTAAGTGGGTTCCATAGAAACTAATACAGCCTCTCGATATTAAAATGCTAGTGCCACTTGGGCTTATGCAATCCAGAATAACAAATTCTCAAATATCGTCCTAAGATCACAGGGTTTTTAATTACCTATTGAAGATATAAACCCTAATAAGCCTATGAACATCATCTAATGTATAACTGAAGTACTTTAGACCCAACTTTATCCAACTTTTGAACATTCCCTTAAGTTTCAATTTATTAGAAGGAATGCATATGTATCCAAAATGTCTCCCTGAAATCTCATAGTATTAATGTTTATCACCCATTTTAACCGCCAACTATTAATGTGTATAAGTTATTTTTTCTCTTGCAAACGAAAGATAGTCAAGTTGAATCCATTCAAACTAAGATAATAGAGCAAACAAGTACGAAAATAAGATAAAATGGCAACAACAATAAGCAAATAGACATAAAATCCTTATAAAAGTCCTAATCAAATTGTAAAATAAGTCCTATTTTTTCAACTTAATTTGGAGTTTGGGAGCTTGGTTGGCTGATTTATCTGCCTCCGAGGTAGTGACTCCCTCTTTGTCCTTAGTAGCTCTCCCAGCTGGCATGACTGTGGAAGCCAAATCCTGTTGAAAGCCTTGAAAGGCTACCTCTGCCTCAAAAGCTGCTGCAGTCTTGTCCAAGAAGGCTTCTGGAGGGGCATTAGTCTCTTTAGCTGGTTCTGGTTGGCTAGGGGGAGGAAGATTTTGAGGCAAAACCTCCTGATTAGGATTAGTAGTTGAGGGAGTGTCTTCAGCTTAACTGGATGGAGGATCCGAGGTGCGGATTGCTGTAGGGTAGAACACATTCTCTGCCTTCCTTAACTTGAATGAAGCCTCAACCCCAGCTTGGTTAAGGGCTTCATTTCAGGTTTGGGCACAGTAAATGCGGCACACCATTGGCACCTCTGCCCTTAGGGTCTCCTCCGTCTCAGCCACCCCAATTTCGTAACCTTTCTGTTCGGCCTCATTCGTTGCCTGTTCGGCCTCAGCCTTTGCCCTCTCGGCTTCCTCCCTGGATTTTTCAGCTTGCTCCCTTAATTTTTGGGTTTCCTCCAAATGCTTTTTAAGAACTGCCACTTGCTCCCGAACAGCCTTCAATTCCTCATTTGCTTTGTGCAAGCGCTTTCTCTAGTCCTCGACTTGCTTTTGGAAGCCTTTTAAGGCGGAGTCAGCGCTTTTGCGAGCTTGCTCCTCAGCAATTAATTTCTTCTTCGCGTCTGCCAAGTCTTGCTCGGATATTGTTAAAGTTTGTACAGCCGACGCCCGTCTTTTCCTTTCATCTTCTAACTTATTGTAGTAGTTATTGAGCATCTCATCCAGTCTAAAAGTGTTATGGATAACCTAAAAGGAAGAAATTAACACTATAGTCAGTAAAGAGTACACATCAGTGAGTAATGATCACAAAAAAGAAAAAGAAGAGAGTTAGCACTATACCATTCCCAAATATCTTTTATTGTTGAGGATGAGTTCATTCTTCCTTGCGTTTTTTATTTCGGCTATGTCCTTTAAGAGTAACAAAGCCTCCTCTATAGCCGAGACTATGTGACACCCAATGCCACCGTTGAAGTCCCTAATAGATGCATCATCTCGTAGGGGCTCCCCACCATACATGGGTGCTGGCAGCCAGGCTTGAGGCTCAGGAGGTTGAGTGTCAGACCTCTCCTGGCCTCGCTGAAGAGTATGGCTGATCTTCTGCTGCTTTGCAGCTCGTTGGGCATCTTCTTCGCGGGTCGGACGAGACTTTCCTGTATCTACCACATCTTTCCCTTTCTGCTCCCTACGCCTTTTCAATTCGGCAACATCAGCTCTGACTAGTTGGGGAGGTTGATGAAAAGGTTGATGAGGAGTAGGAGGAGGAGACTTGGTGGGAAAAGGAGGAATCTGGGATTGCGTTGATTTTCCCAGCGCACTCTTCCCAGGCTGATTCTCTATCAGCTCCATTAGACTTTTTTGGGGCTTCCTTTGTATTCCCATCTCGTCAAGATCTTCCTCGAAGCGTATAGGTTAATCAAAAATCCCAAAGTCGTCCGAGGAGTCTGATAATTCTACAACTTCCTCTGGACTTTCTTCTTCTTCTTCCTCTTTTTCTTCTTCTTCTTCTTTCTCTTCTACTTCCTCTTCCCTAAGGGCAAGCTGGGATGAAGAGGCTCCTATTGAGATAGTGGCAACAAAAAGGGGCTTAGTGCGGGAGGTGTCCTTAGGAAGTGGGACACCTTCTGGAACGATGAACCCCTTGTAGGCAACGCTAATACGGTGAAGCCGAGGATCGCGGGCTTTGATCACGCACTTCGGTGCTTGGAAAGCAAACGAGAGGGGGGTGTAGCCGAGGATTAAATGGGCTGCCCGGAGTTGGCCGTCGGCTTCGTTCACGTATATCTCGGCTTTCAATATTCTGTCCAAACTTGCTTTGTTGACTAAACTAAGTCTGGGCTTGGTAGAACGTCTATCTGCAAAATCATTGAATTGAAATGAAGTGTCATTAGGGATAAGGGGAACGTTCAGTTAATCAATAATTATTAAAACCGTGTTAACTGAGCTTGTGGCCCATCCAAGGACGTTAAACTATTCGAGAAGGTCCACATAAGGTTATAAGGGGAATCAAATGAAAAGAGGAGTATATATTACATGAGATGGGTCCAGTATTCGTCCGAGGAAAAAATCTTTCTCGGCAATATGTGTCCGAGGACGACCTGAACGCCGTATTGTCACAAACATACTTTGAAGTTACATTACCACTAAAGGTGAGACATGGGACCAAGGGTAAGAAAGAAAAGATAAACAAATATCTTTAACAACTGCTGCCTCCGCATTAATTGCCTCTCAACCAACTCTCTAGCCGCATTAATGTGGAGGTGATGCCTGAACAGTGATGAAGCAGCCTTACAGCTGCTGGTTGAAGGTTCTAAGAAGTGTTAGATGGGATAGGAAAGGATCTCCCGAATCCAACCTACACGTGTGTGGTGAAAATGACACCAAGAGAGCAGTATATAACATGGAAGAATGCATTGAGAGAAAGGATCGGAGCTTCTGAACAATTGATGCTTAGAAGAAAATCTTACGAAATAAGAACTTAGCTTGTTTCAAGGATAAATTGATCGTAATATCTGTATTAATCCATCTAAAAACGTTAAGTTTAATCGTTTTTCTTTTGAAGTTAATCTAGTTCTTTTATATCTATGCTCTACATATTTATTGTTTGGGCCTTTAGCGTTAGAACCCAATATGAGTTTGAGATTGACACAAATTAAGTCCTTACATGGTGTTTTTTAAAAACGCTGCTATAGATTATTTATAACTGCATTTTGAAGGATCTATATTGGCATTTTAAAACATTAGGCTTATAACAGCGTTTTCAAGGAGCTATAGTGGCGTTTATAAACACCACTATAAGTCCTGAGTCTTCCTAGGACCTATAGTGGCATTTATAAACGCCACTATAGCTCTAGCACAAAAAAAAAAAAAGAAAAAAAAGAAAACCCAACCCAAATAAATAAATTGAGGAGCTATACTATCATTTATAAACGCCACTATAGCTCCAGCACCCTAAAAGAAAAATCCAACCCTAAAAAAAAAAAAAAAAAATTGAGGTGCTATAGTGGCATTTATAAACACCACTATACCTCTAGCACACAAACCAAAAAACAACTTATGCTATTCAATATTCATGGGTTTCAAAATATCTCTATCTTTTCTCGTGTCTAAGTCTCTAAGTCTCTCACTCTCTAACTCTCGGACACTCATCTCTCTCACTCCATGCCAATTTTGCCGCCATGAAGCCCACCACACCACTAACCCACGCCTCCCTGCCCACGCCGCCGCTGACCCGATGAGACCCTTTTCCTTCCCCTCCCCTTATCTCTCTCTCTCTCTCTCTCTCTTTGTTTATTTGTGTTTTTTTTTACAATAGATCTAACTTCTTTTTTCTTGTTCTTTTCTGTTTGGGTAGTAAGAAAATGGAGGAGCGTTTTGAATGAAGCAAATATTCTAGCAATGTTTATGTCTATGTTCATGTTTCTGATCTTGTGCTTATGTTGAAATATGGGTTTGTGTTCTTGGATTTGTGCTATTGTGTATCTGATCTTGTGCCTATGTTTAAATTTGGGTTTCTGTTTTTGGATTTGTACCATTGTGTATATGATCTTGTGCTTATTTTTAAATTTGGGTTTATGTTCTTGAGCTTGGGCTTTTGTGTTTTTGAGCTTGTGCTTTTGTGTTCCTTAAATGGATTTGGTGTTGGATTTGGGTTGGATTCGTTAAAGAAGATTAGATTTTATGAGTTTGTAATCTTATATTTTAGAGCCAGTTGTGTTTGATTTTGAATTTTCTGGATTTGTGTTTAAATTTTGTTTTTGTTTTATTTTTTTTATTTTCTGTTTTGTATTTATTAATTTAATTAAAATTAAAATTTTAATTTTTAAAATTTGAAAGCATTTATTTTTATGTTTCATAAATTATTTTTAAAAAATAATTGTTGGCTATGGTGGCATTTTGAAACGCTGCTATAGCCAATTTTTATATATAAAAAAAACATATAAGGGTCTATAGTGGCGTTCAAAAAATACCACTATAAGGTATGGACCTATAGTAGCATTTGAAAACATTGCTATAGCCTATTTTTAAAAAAATTCAAATTTGACCTATAGGCTATAGTAGCGTTTTATAAATGCCATTATAAGGTATGGACCTATAGTAGGGTTTTTAAATTCCACTATAGAAAACGCCACTCCCAAAGGGACCTGTAGTGGTGTTTTTAGGACTTCTGGTGGCGCTTGTTAAACGCCACTATAGACCCAATTTTTTATAGTGTAGGTAATGTAATTTAGACTTGATTATATGGGCTTTTATTCTCATTCTAGTCGTTAACTTGTACATTTCACTTAAAATTTTGTTTGGTTGAAATGAAAGAAAAGTAAAGGAATAGAAGATATTTTAATTTTTCCCTTATGTTGTTTGGTTGGGAGAGTTGAAAAGTGAGAGATAATACTCTTTTGTTTTGTTGAGAATAAAAATGAGGAGATAGAAAATGTAGTTGGTATAAATGGATTTATAAGCTTTTATTAAAATCAAAAAATTGTGTCTGCTTAAAAAATCAATAAAAAAAAATCCACACTAAGTTCATTAAAACAAAAATCACGCCCAATTAAAAATAAATAAAAGCAAAGAAACAAACCAAAAAAGAAAAAAAAAAAACACCAATCATGGCCAGTAAAAAAAAGGAAATAAATAAAAAAAAAAATTTAAAGGTAAACAACCAAAAAAAAATGCATACTGATACCGAATGGTATACACGGCTACACGTCCATTTAGCATAAATAAAAGAAAAGAAAAGGCAACACGTTACTGCACGGATTGGATAGAGATAAAAGCCAAAGACAAAAACAAATGAAGAAAAAGACATGAATGAGAGCATTATAGAAGAGGGCATTTGCGTCCAAAACATGTGCTCACTTTTCTCTCATATTCTCTTCTTAATTTGGGGAAATTGTGTTGGAGCAAAATTTAAATACAAATTTTAGGTGTTCTTCCTTATATTTTCCAATTAAATCATTCTATATGATCACTTAATACACGTAAGCATAAACAACGTTAATTTTTTAATGTAACACTATCAAGTTTTTTGGTCTAATTAAATGAATAATAATAAAAATAAGGTCAAAATGCAAAACTGACATTTTCACTTTTTATTATTTCAGTTTACTAAGTTTCAGTTTTGTCATTTCAATGCTCTAAATTTCAAATTTTGCCAATTCAATCCTTCGTTAGATTTCTGTCAACTGATGCCAACTACTAACCAAAACAATGCCATTTTGGACTATTAAAAAAAAAAAAAAAAAAAAAGAGGAAGAAGAAGAAGAAGAAGAAAAAAGAAAGAAAGAAAGAAAGCAAGGGGAATGATGTCGTTCCCCTGCAACTGAAAAAGAAAACAAAAAACCCCACCTCCACCCCACCGATCTCTCACAGTGTTTCTCCCTCTCCCTATATCGATCTCTCACTCTTTCTCTTTTCCCCTTTTTCTTCCTCATAGAATGGCAGACTTAAGAATCAAAAGCAAGTCATACATCCATAAAGTAAATCAGTCTTTCATTCGCATCTTTTAAGGTCCATCTAACTTAAAATATATGATATTATGATGTAGTTCAGATGCTCATAATTTGTATTTTAATATTCTAAGATGAGAGAGAAACAAAATTTGCCCAGGACAAATCAATAATAAACCTTGATTTTCACTGCAATAAAACATTTCAATAAAGGGGTTAAGGGAGAAAGACTGTGAGATTAGTGGGTGGGGGTGGGGTTTTTTGTTTTCTTTTTTAGTTGCAAAGGAACAATGTAGTTCCCCTTACTTTCTTCTTCTTTTTTTTTTTTTGGTAATTAATGTTTTTTAGTTTTTTTTTTTAATTAAGAAATTTTTTTTAAAAAAAAATTCCAAATCAGCATTATTTTAGGGTAGTAGACGGCAGCAATTAACAAAAGCCTAATAGGGGACTGAATTGACAAAATTTGAAATTTAAAAAACTGAAATAACAAAACTGAAACTTAAAAGACTGAAATGAAAAAATGTGAAACTTAGAGGGTTGATTTTGCATTTTGGCCTAAAAATAAATAAATAAATAAAATTTCCATCTCAAACTCTCAACTCAATACTACGACACTAGAACTTTATCTATTTGTTTTGTGCTCATTGACAAAAGCTATTTGGTTTAACCCCCATTGGGGGTTCAGGTTTGATGGTTTGGGTTTCTCTTCTTCCTCCCAATTCATTCAAACCTTAATCTCCTCTTTGGATGTACTTGGGTTGAATTCAAATAATAAGGCAGAATTTTTACTGTATGGTGCAGTGATATGTGATGTGGCTTGGAAAATAAGGAACCAAGTTCAATTTGAGGGATTATCTCCAAAGTTGGATGGGATTATGTTAAAGATATCCAAATTTGTTGCAAAGTTTAGAAAGGTCTTGGATCTCACGATGGGGCCAACAAGCAATCAAGTCTAGTCAGCTTGGTCAAAACTGAATAGGGACTCTGTCAAGATCTATGTAGATGCTGCTTGCAACCTTGAGAGTTCATCCATTACAGTTGTAGCTAGAGATTGGAGAGGGGAAGTGGTGTTTGCTTGCTTTGAAAGAGTGAACACCATGCTCCCTTTTCAAGCAGAGGTTGAAGCTATAAAATGGGCCCTCAACTTGGCATCAAACTTGGATGTTGATTCCATTGTCATTGAGAGTGACTCAAAGTCCTATATTGATGCGTTGAGATTTCCTAACTTGGATGTCCCTTGAAGAATTAGAACCATATGCTATGATGTTTTAGCCTTAAAATGCAATTGGAGAATTTCTCAAATTGTTGTTTTCTCTTAGTGGCTACAAAAGCAAATGTTACTACCCACATCCTAGCCAAGTGGTCTTTGTTGAACAACTCTTTTGGCTCTTCTGATGTGGGGTTAGGGCCTCCTTGTTTTGTTTCTATAATTACAGATAAGGCTCTTTCTTTGCCTGTATAATTTTTTTTTTTTTTTTTTTTTGTCTTAATAAAATTTTCTGTTCATAAAAAAAAAAATAAAAAATAAAAAGGAGGTGGCGGAGTCCACTGCATTGACAATACACCCAACCCAAAACCCTTCATTGGAGCTTCCTTTAGAGCATTCACATCAGCTCTTGTATAAATGTGTAAAATACACATTTTGGCCACTTTTACACATTTTGAACCAAAAAACACACTATATCAGTCCATTTAAAATCGTGTATAATCATCCAAAATTTTCAACGAGCTACAATACCCGTGTAAATTTACACGGGCACTGTAGCATGTGTATTTAGTTTTTTATTAATTTCCGTTCGCACCAATTTTTCTCTCTCTTCTCCATGTACAACGACCTCAACTCCTCATCTTCTTTTCCTCAGATGCACACGAACACATCCTCACAGAAAAATCAACACAGAGATATACTTGCTAAAAAAAAAAAAAAAAAAAAAAAGAGATACACAAATACACCCACACACAAACAAACTTAAACGGAAAAACAAAAAAGAGACAGATCGGTGCTTATCGGAACGATCGGAGCTCGTGGGTCTCACTTGATCGGAGCTTGTGGGTATGGGTCTTGCCTGATCGGAGCCTGATCGGAGCTAGGGAGATCGGTGCTTGTGGATCGGAGCTAGGGAGAACTGAGCTGTGGATCGGTGCTTGTGATCGGAGCTATGGATCGGTGCAGCTGTGGATCGATGCTTGTGATCGGAGTTGTGATCGGAGCTGTGGATCAGTGCTGTGGATCAGAGATGTGGATCGATGCTGCTGTGGATCGATGCTTGTGATCGGAGCTGTGGATTGGTGATCGGAGTTGTGGATTGATGCTTGTGATCGGAGCTGTGATGATGTGGATTGGTTTGTGACCGAGAGGGAGAGAGATGAGTATAGAGAGATAGACCGAGAGGGAGAGACTAGGTATGAAGAGATAGAAGAGAGAGAGAAAGAAATCAGAAAATATGAATGAGAGAGAGAGAGAGAGAGCATATAAAAACGGATAAGAGTTAGGTGAGAGAAATAAAAAAATAATTAAGAAAATTGATTATTTAAATAAGAGAGGTGATAGAATAGATGAACTGATGTGAATGTTTTGTAAAAGTGATGGTGTAAAATAGAAAAAGTAGGTTTTCGGTGTAAAATAGACGAAATCTTTTAGATGAGCTGATGTGAATGCTCTTAGCGAATTCAAATCATCATGCTCGAGTGATCTTTAATCACCTTCAGTGACCTTAAAATTGGTTTATGCTCAAACCGTTCTTATTATTTTTTTTTAAATGAACTTTTTTACATTAACCTATATGAAGATTGATTCTTCTATTCAAGGATGTTTGGGTAAAATCAATTTTTAA
>NW_022154804.1:0-59999 GCF_001633185.2 Quercus lobata
CTAGCAACTTTTTTTTTTTTTTTTTTTTTTGGTTATATTTGATTTTTCAAATCCATTCCCTCAAGGCCTTCTTCAATTCTTTCATTCATGACTTGTTATACTCTTCCAATTACATGTTGTACAACTCTTCCTCTCCTCATTTTCACTCTTATTCTCCCCCTCTTCTTTTGGACCCAAGCAATATTCTTCCAACGGTTCTTTCTCTTCCATCTTATTTTTCATATTAATTTTTCATGGAAAATGATTGGCTCCAAACATATTAATTTGGAGCTATTTTGCTCAAACTTATTATATGACGGTTAAGGAGACCATTCATGTGTAGTTTTTGTCATATGCTCTTTTAATATATTACGTGGCTTGTTTAAGTAATACACATAGATAGTCTTATAAATTATCACATAACAGGTTGAAAAAGATAACTCCAATCAAGTTTGGAACTAAACTTTTCCCATTTTTCATTACTCTTTTTTGTCCCATTTATATGTCAAAAACTCCATTTCTTTAACATTTTAATTGTTTTGGTAGTTTTTTTTTTTTCATTGTTTCTAATATTTTATTATTGATCTAATTGTTCCATCACATTTTCTATGAATTTTCTTTTCATTCATCTCATTATGATATGATAACATAAATAGCAATTGTTGGAAATGTCCGATATAAATTTGATAAAATCCAAAAACCAAAAAAATTGATTCAAGAATAGTATTTTCTTTTTGACTCTATCAAAACTCGCAACATTATGTTTTACTCACCAAAACTACAAAAAGAGAACGAGATCATTTTTATATTATAATCTATTCCTCCTTCTTTTCACTGCATCAACACCAAAACATACATACATAATTAGCCTTCACTTTCTTAATTTTTCCAAATTCTTATTCTAGTAGTTGAAATTGGTAAATTAACTAAAAAAAAAAAGAATAGAAAAAAATGGCATATTTTCAAACTCAAAAATTTAAGCCTTTTGTATTCAAGATTTTTTTTTTATTTTTTTATTTATTTTTTTTATAATGATTAATTTGAAATCTTCCTTTTCATAAAATTAATTCCACAAAGAGAGGGCATGCTTATAGGAACGGAAGTCAGAGCTTTTGTCTAACCAATATTTATTGTAGTGTTGAGGTCCTTGAGGCACTGGTGGTCCAAGACGAGTTGATACCTTCAATATAGAAACACTACATATGGGCAAGTTGGCTATTTATATTTTTTGGGCCTCTTTGGACCAATTTAACTTTTGAGAGGAAGTTACTTACAAGTCTCCAAAGTATAGGATACATACTTTTACTATAAACCCCATTCAAAAAAAAAAAAAAAAATTAGGGGTTGGGAAGGCCATGGCATCACTTGGTCTCTAGATTAGATTCAAATCTTTGATCCTAAATTGTTGTCAACATGTTTTATATCGATGTATATACTACTTTGTTGTTATTATTTTCGTATTTTTACATTTAAATAAATTAGTGGGTAATACAATGTACAGCCCCCGATATACGAGGGCAAATATAATTAGTTGATTTTATTGAGATATTAATGTACTTCTTCAACCTGTTCAATGGGGTGGAGCCCAAGGTTATCGCTCTTGCAGTCAAATATTTTATATTCTAGATAGTTCCTTTTTATTTGAAACTATTTTTAATTATAAATGTTTACAAGAAAATATCAATTTTAATATAAAAACTTATGAAATAGATATAAATTTGTTCTTTGAATCTCAAATAGGATTTTTTGATAAATTTTTAATCAACATAAAAAATATAACATAAGATTTTAATGAAATTCTCACACGTCAACAAAAAATTCATAAAAAATGTATATTTTTATTCACTTATTATATATAATTAAAGATAATAAAATAATATTAACCAACTTCCACATAACATTTTGTCTTTAATTGCATTAAATGGCTCAATATATAAATATATTTGTTATATTAGTTAATATAGAATTTCAAGTGACTCACTATTATTATGAAGGTTGTGATAATATATATATATATATATATATATATGTATGTGTAATTTGTAATTAATTTGTGCATAACATGAACATGAACTGATGAACATGCTACCAATTTAAATATGAAAGAAAGAAAGAAATTCCGCTTAAATTTATTGCACTAAGCCTCAAACTATATCAAGCTGCCTGCTAGTAGGTGTAACCCCACAAAGTTCGAATCCATGGTGAAGGTGAACTTCATGTCATACAACATGAGAGTTATTATCTCTCTTGACTTGCACAGAGAGCTCTAGCTTCGTGATTTATGTCAAAAAATCGGCTGCAACTTGGCCACACTTATCCTATAAAATGGTTGAATGGCCGGCATTTCTACTACAAGCCAGTTTCGACTATCGATAGAGCAATACACTGTGATTGAGAAATGGCCTTGAAGTTAGTTCTCTTTGTTACCGTAATGGTTGCTGCATTGGCACTTCCAATAGCTAAAGGCACTAATGTTGTGGTTGAGGTCCAGCCGTCTTTTGTGCCTTGCAGTTTAGGTGCGAATGTTACTGCCACCCCGCCTTTCCCAAGTAAGTTTGCTCTGAATTTGTTACTGTTAGTCCAATGCACCATGACTACACACATTAGTCTCAGCTAATAAGGTACTTCAATCTCACCATTGTTTTGTTATGTTTACTTCTAGATGCTCAAGTACAACTGCGGTGTGGAGCTAGAAATGTGGTTGCTAGTGCAACAACCAATGCCAGTGGAGTA
Source organism: Quercus lobata (assembly GCF_001633185.2). Taxonomy (NCBI): domain Eukaryota; kingdom Viridiplantae; phylum Streptophyta; class Magnoliopsida; order Fagales; family Fagaceae; genus Quercus; species Quercus lobata. The sequence goes on from NW_022154804.1 coordinate 2,713, forward strand.
TTTTCATTTTCCTTGGATTCTACACAACTTTTTCTCTCACCAACAGTACTCTTGAATCTTTGCAATCTAGTGGTTACAACACCCCTCTCCACCTGCAACTCCACGCTTCCTCCTGTGGGAGTCTTGGAATCGCGCATACAGTTCATTAGAAGCAGTGTTTTGGGGCTCCGTATTGTTCTCACGTTTGGGCCAGTTGGGTTCCGTTACAGTTCCTCAACTTGAGGAATAGAAGAGTATTTACATGAATAAGGTCAATTGAACCAATGATATAGTATTTTCCTTTCCAACTCTTTAATAATGTTATGAAGATTGTCATCCAATCCGTAAACTCCTTTCCTAATTAAGGAGTACTCCTGTCGCTATATATAATTAATAAAGCCTTTAATGTCCTTCAAATGAACATAGACTTAGTTTTGGATTTCGTTTGACTTGTATATGATAATCAAGGCTATGTTAATTGGCAAAAAACCTTTTTGATGGTGTTCGTTTTGGTATTATTGTACGAAGGAAGTAAAAGTTTAATTTCAAAACTTATTTTAACCGGAAAGAATTATAGCGTTTAGAATATTTGGTAAACTACGGGGTTAAGTGTTGGAATATTTTTATAAAAATCATAATATTTTATATTTATTATTATTTTTAACTATTTGTTAAGAGTTGGCTGCCTAGTAAACGTTAGTGGCTAACGTTTTTCTATTATTCAATCTTAATTCATTGCTTTAAACCATCATCTTTAATTGGTTGAGTTTGTACATTTTTTATGTTACCGTTGACATTGATATATTATGATTCAATATAATTACTATTTACTGTCCATTTTAAAGATAATTATAACAACAATCAAGTAAATTTAAAACCCAAATAAACGTGATCTTTATTGTATGTTTCTTCAGCCAATATGAATATGCAGCCAACATGTCCGATTTTAGATGAGAAAATCAATTTTCTTATGGGTACCATTTTCACTTAAAAAAGAAAACTACCAACATTTTTGCAGAATCAAAATTCGAATCTCATGAAAATAAGATATCCTTCGATATACTATATTTTTGGGTAAAAGAAAAGTACTATTGAGAGATTCCTATTCTACAAGCGGTGTGGGCTTGTAAGGATAATCAGCAAGGTGGCTGAGTTGTTCTATCCCGAGGGCGGCAGGCGCAATGTTATTAGTCTGCTACACCAGAAATAGGAATGGCAATGGGTTTGGTTTCTTTATACCCAAACCCACTCTGCGGGCTAGTACTCTTTACTTGAACTCGACAGGTTTAATAAACGAGTTTTTTATTTTTATTTTTTCAGGCCCCAAACCCGCCCTGTCTAACCAGGTTAGATTTGGGTAGAAACCACAGCCCAATAAAAGAAAAAAGATGGAATTGAAGCCTATACCGTGGCCCAAGCAAAAAAAAAAATTCGTATTTTCTCATATTCAAATTTGAGCAGCAAGCACGATTTTCCGTTGGAGGAGTCACAGATTAGTAAAAGCTTGAACAAATAATCGCTAAAAAAAGAAAAAAAAATATCTAAAAAGTAGTGATGAAAATTAATGCATGTGTTGAAAATAGAAAGTATAAGTGGTGTTTGGAGAAAAGGAAAATGTGAAAGAAAAGAATGGTGGAGGGCCAGCGGTGAGTTCGAGCGATGGCTGGCAGTGACAGTGCTTGAGGGTAAGTGAGACTGAGTTACAGTAGTAGAGGAAAGTGAGGGAAATGGGATGGGGCGGCTATGTGAAGTGAGAGGATGAGGGTAGGGTTTATAAGTTTATATATATATATATATATATATATGGTTTTTTGGTAATTTTAGTTTTAAACGAGTCGGGGTCAAGGTCGGGCCTGAGTTCAGGGTAGGTTTAACTAAAACCTAGACCTGTTTCAGGTTTTATTTTAAAAATTCAAACCCAACCCTATTGTTTTACAAGCCAGGTAAAACCTGTCCCCTTAGGGTTGGGTCGGGTCGGGTTGGCCAGATACCCACAGATCGAGTACTTTTTGCCATACCTAACCAAAAACCCCATAGACGATGTGTATCGTCTAAAGACAGTGACAAGGTTCATGCCTCAAATCTACCTTTGTTTTGTTATGTTTACTTCTAGATGCTCTAGTACAACTGCAATGTGGAGCTGGAAATGTGGCTGCTAGTGCAACAACCAATAACGCCAGAATATTTTAAATCCCCTTGAATCCTCTACAAGTTCTTCTCCAAACACTATTGAGTAAGTGCAATCTAGTGGTTAACAATCCCCTCTCTAACTGTATGGCCAATCTTCCTTCTCTGGAAAGCTTGGCCTCGCCCTTACAGTACGTCGAAAACACTGTTCTTGGGAGAGATTTTTTAATTGGTACTCGAGCAAGTGAAGGAGGAATACAAGTTTCCTCACTGAACCCTATTTTTTCTAAGATTTTGATCTGGAAAGCAATGCTATTAGGATCCATGTTATTAAGAAAGACAGCCTTTAGGAACATGGACTTGGGTAGCCTATAAGTGTTGGGTGGTTTGTAGCAAGCAAAGTCTAGTAAATTAATGGGTACTTCTCTTTTGTATACAAGATATAGGACAACTAGTCCTGCAACTACTACCATCACAAAATGGTGTAGGGTGTTCCAGATAATTAGATCATGGAGGCTAGGAATGATGAGTCTTAGGGTCATTGTTGCCATGGATGGAGGTATAGATTTGTTTTTGGTCTTGATAGAATTGAATTAATTTAAGTTTGTTTGGCATGCATTGCGTTGCATTGATTGGCATATGGGTTTTAAGGTTGAGGAGGTATGGGGTATGAATATTGGAGATAGAGCATTACACATGAGGAGAAAGAAAAAGGCCAGAGGGAAATTGAAAGAGAGGAATATGTATAGGACATTGAACATCCTTTTGGTGCTTGTTTCAGGAATCAAGTTGTGCACGCAATGGTCTATTTCTTTCCTGATGCGGTTTCTTTGCTAAATGAGGGAGCCCAAATTATCTTAACAAACACTCATCCCTATTCCATTTTTGTGCAAATGTGTGACAATTATTAGTGATCACAAATAATCTATGAGTTGAGTTTATATATCTTTATGGTTTTGTTAAGATGTGGGCACAAGTATATATATGCTTATGGGCTGAATTTGGAATCATGTTGTAATGAAATGGTCTCTTAATTTAACTACTTTCATTGGGGCCTGGAGCGAGCACTTCTAGAAATTCTCAAAGGCCTGAGCCAAATTAAGGCCTAAAAGGTAGGGGTTGGTTTAGTTTGGGGCATTTTAAATCTAAACCAACCTCGTTCGATTAAAAAATTGCCAATCTCAACCAATCAATTATCATGAAAATAACTAGACCAAACCAAGCCATAGGTGATTCGTTTGAGTTAATTGAGCTAGGCTTTTTTGTCCTTGCCATTGGGTCATTTATCTCTTATATTGAAAATTAACTTCCTATGTTTTCCAAAAAAATAAAAAAATAAACTTCCTATAATTTTTTTCTTTTTTTTTTAAATTCTCAGGTGCATAAAACTAATAACAAGTAACAAGTTTTCTTCCAAATTTCTAATTCACCAAACTTGCAAAATAGGAATTACAAGTACTTACTTTTTCTTCCTCTATCATCATCCATGAACTTTTTGTAGGTCATTCATGGAAGGCGATTGCCAACCCTACAGAACGTCTATGGAACCCGTATGTCCACATCCATGGGAACCCTATGTTACATCATTCTTCTTTGATCTAGCATAATATGTAATATTATTTTTGTAAAGTTGTGATTTCCAACTAACTTGTGTTGGCTTTAATTCCGTGCCAAATTCGATTGTAATTTCTTCAATCATTTTCCCTGTATGTAGGTGGGTTTATTTGTAAGGGATGAGTGTGAGAGATCGGTGAAGAATCAAGCTTCAAAAGATGAATTAGTACAATTAGTGACTAGTTCGCGAGTAACTCGCAAGAAGCAACCCGTGAAAAGGCCACATGTGAAGCACATGACAGGAAGCTGAAGAGTCATGCCAGGCTATCAAGTTCGTGAGTGTTTCGCGAGAAGGGCCATCCCACAAAGTTCCCAAGAAACATTCTGTTTGGAAAAAAGTTAAGTTGCTTTACCAAATTCTTTACCCACAATATAAATACCCTCAGTACCCATGGATTGTAATGCGTGATTTTTAGAAAGAAAATCCTAACAAATACACTTGAGAGTTAGAGATTGTTATACCCACAATCATTTACAAATTTTCTTTTGGTTTTCTTCAACTCCTACCTATCCATCTCTAGATCCTTAAGAGGTTGTTAGCCCAAACACTTACCACACCCATTCTGAGTGTTAAGTGAGATTTTGGTGTTGCTAAGAAATATTGGAAGGAGGCATTTAGTAGTGGATGCAATCGAGCTGAATTGCGGGATCCGGAAAGTTAGAGAAGACAAGACTCTGAGAAGTCCGTTGGTAGCAAGAGCTTGAAGGGCTCAAGTACATGGGGTAGACTAGGCTTGGAGGGTCTTTTGATATTCGTGCGCTCAACTTTATTCTCTAGTGGATCGATTTTGACTAGGAAGGTCACGGAGAGGTTTTTCGCTGAGTTCTTCGGTTTCCTCTTCGATAACACATCTTGGTGTTATCTTGTGTTTGCATCTCTCTTCCCTACTCTTTAAGCTTTCTTTTTATTGTTGAATATGGCTTAGGGTAGTGTTATCAGTTCATTGCGCTTATTTACTCTTGTTCCGCACTTAGTTTAAGTTAGAGTAAACGTAATTTAGCCGTATTTTTTATTTTGGGGTCTGAACAAACTCTTGTGTTTTAGCATAAATCTGAGCTTTCAATTTTGTAGGGTATTTTTTTTAAACATAATTTGGATGGGCTTTTGTGGGCTTGCCTTGTGTGATAAATACTGTGTAGACTCTAAGAACACGCATCTTATTCCTACTCCAACTATGAAAGGCACTTTAATAATCGTGCCATATTGCCTTGCACCATCATTAATTTGTTTTAATATCACTAGTTGGGGAGAGAAGACTTTGAGAATACTCTAATTGAAACCTTGATATAACATATAGGATTATACTTAACCCAAAACTTATTATCTCCCCAAAAAATTTCACATAAATTATGAAATTCTCAAATTGTGTAGATTGGATTGAATGAGTTTGTGTTGCGTGAGCATATGCAATATTGATCAAAGAAAAAAAACCTTTGACTAAATTAATGTAATTTAAGAGTCTTAAATGATTGCGATCTAGATTCATATATGGCTATAAATTTTTGAAGTATTACTGGTCAAAGTCACTTCTACCTATAATTCTTTTATTGGGGTCCAAAGTAATAAAGTATTATGTATGTAATTCAACAAAGTAATAAATAAATTGGTTTGGATAATGAAATATTCATTATTATATAAGTTGTGAAATTGAGTGTGAATTTGAATGTGTTTGTATATAGGCCGTAATAAATAATATACGTATAAAGACGGATTGAGAATTAGGGTAAAAATTATAAATGTGTTTACGTCGTTAAATATTAAATAATACTCTTAACTAATCAAGATTACATGTGTTTCCTCGGATTATATTTGTTTTACTTGTTAAATATTGCTCCTTGAGTATTCCATAAGGCCCCTGACAATGACCCATTATGAACCCATAGCCGCATGTAAGCAGTTTCACTTATTACCCTGTGAGTTACTTTTTTTATTTTTTTAAGTTTGTCAAATTCAAAATGTACATGTCCACACTAGCATTGATCTCCTTATGCTCTAGTATTTCATAGCCAATGCAAATATGTGACTGTGTGCATATTCCACAACGAATGTCCGCAGCAAGAAGCAAATTCATGTGGCTAGAGCATGGGATCATAGCAGAGTTGAAAAAACCAGTTTTATGGCTTTTGGAAGTGGTGGAGTTATCATTGACCACGTAAGAAACCAATTAATTTGATTTGGGTACATCTAGCAATGAGTCTCAAATAGAGTTAGAGCTCCAATATTGTCCCAAAAAGGAAATTAAGGGCAGTACAGAACAAGAATTTTTTTCAGAGAGTCAAAGATTATAAAAAGAAAAGAAAAGAAAAAAAGATCACTAAATCTTTTCAAACAAACCGATCTGAAGGAATATCCTCTAATCCACTAGCAAATCTCCACTAATCCACTAGCAACTTTTTTTTTTTTTTTTTGTAATATTTGATTTTTCAAATCCATTCCCTTAAGGCCTTCTTCAATTCTTTCATTCATGACTTCTTATATTCTTCCAATTACATTTTGTACAACTCTTCCTCTCCACATTTTCACTCTTATTCTTCCCCTCTCCTTTTTTGCACCCAAGCAATATTCTTCCAACAGTTCTTTCTCTTCCATCTTATTTTTCATATAAATTTTTTTATGGAAAATGTTTGGCTCCAAACATGTTAATTTGGAGTTATTTTGCTCTAACTTATTAATGTGATGGTTAATGAGACCATTCATGTGTATTTTTTTGTCATATGCTCTTTTAATATATTATGTGACTTGTTTAAATAATACATATAGATAGTCTTATCAATTGTCACATAATAAATTAAAAAAGGTATCTCCAAACAAGTTTGGAACTAAACTTTTCCCATTTTTCATTACTTGTTTTACTCTCATCCCAACCATTTATACATAATAAACTCCATTTCTTTAACATTTTAAATATTTTGGTAGTTTTTTTAAATTGTTTATAATATTTTATTATTGATCTAATTGTAGCATCACATTTTCAAAAAAAATTTCTTTTTATTCATCTCATTAAAATATGATAACATAATAGAGAGTAATTGTTGGAAATCTTTGATATAAATTTGATAAAATCCAAAAACTAAAAAAATTGATTCAAGAATAGTATTTTCAATTTGACTCTATCAAAACTCACAACATTATGTTTTACTCACCAACACTACAAAAAGAGAAAGAGATCATTTTTATATTATAATCTATTCCTCATTCTTTTAACTACATCAGCACCAAAACATGCAAATATAATAAGCCTTCACTTTCTTAATTTTTCCAAATTCATATTCTAATAGTTGAAATTGGTTAATTAACTAAAAAAAAGAATAAATAAAGCATATAAAAAAAATGGCATATTTTCCAACTCAAAAATTTAAGCGTTTTGTATTCAAGAAAAAAAAAAATTATTAATCACGATTAATTCAAAATCTTTTGTTTCATAAAATTAATTTCGCAAAGAGAGAGCAGGCTTAGAGGAATAGAAGTCAAAGCTTTTGTCCAGCCCATATTGATGGTAGCGTTGAGGTACTGGTGGTCCTATATGAGTCGATACCTTCAATATAGAAACACTACATCTGGGCAAGTTGGCTATTTATAGCTTTTGGGCCTCTTTGGACCAATTTAACTTTTGAGAGGGAGTTACAAGTCTCCAAAGTATAGACTACATATTTTTACTATAAACGCCTTTAAAATAATAAAATAAAATAAATTCTTTGGGGCTGGGAAGGCCATGGCATCACTTGGTCTCTAGATTAGATTCAAATCTTTGATCCTAATTTTTTGTCAACATGTTTTGTTTCGATGTATATACTACTTTATTGTTATTATTTTCTTATTTTTACATTTTAATAAATTAGTGGGTAATACAATGTTAAGCCCTCGATATACAGGGGCAAATATAATTAGTCGATTTTATTCAGATATTAACACACTTCTTCTACCCGTTCAATGGGGTGGATCCCGAGGTTACGGCTCTTGCAATCAAATATTTTATATTCTAGATAGTTCATTTTTATTTGAAAATATTTTTCATTATAAATGTGTACTAGTAAATATCAATTTTAATATAAAAACTTATGAAATAAAGATAAATTTGTTAATTGAATCTCAAATAGGATTTTTTGATAAATTTTTACTCACAACATAAAAAATATAGCACAAGATTTTAATGAAATTCTCACATGTCAACAAAAAATTCATAAAAATATATTTTTTTAATCACTTATTATATATAATTAAAGATAGTGAAATAATATTAACAAACTTCCACATAACATTTTGTCTTTAATTACATTAAATGGCTCAATATATAAATATATTTGTTATATTAGTTAATTTAGAATTTCAAGTGACTCACTATTATTATGAAGGTTGTGATAATGTGTATATATATATATATATATATATATATATATAATTTGTAATTAATTTGTGTATAACATCACTACAAAAAAAATTTCTATAGCCACGTTTTTAAAACGCGGCTATAGCTCATAAAAACGTGGCTATAGGACGATTTGGCCTATAGCCACGTTTTTTTAAACCACGTTTTCAAAAGTGGCCTAAACCCTGTGACTGTATGCCTGAGGGGTCTATGGCCGCACTTTTTCAAACGCGGCTGTAGGCTAGGACCAATGGCTACGTTTAAAACGTGGCTATTGGATCGGACCAATGGCCACGTTTGAAACGTGGCTATTGGTGAAAGCTATAGCCGCCTTTAAAATGTGGCTATAGGTGACAACTATAGCCGCATTTTTTAAATGTGGCTATAGGATATATTTTTAGCAGAGTTTTTAAACGCGGCTATAGCCCTTTTTTTTTCCTTTTTTCATTTTTTTCCTAGGCCAGATGGCTTAAGAAGGACCTCCACACCTGTTTTCTACATAAGATAAAATGCAAGAGAGGAGGGCAATTAACTCACGGTGCACTTTAGATAAAATTTGTGGTGAGGACTATAAAATTTGACATGCCAAGTTTCTTGATTAGTATCTAGTCCATCCTACATGGCAGATGTTAGGCATATATTTTGCTACAACATAGTGTACAAATGCATAATTAAGATTTTGGCAAATAGGTTGAAGGGTATAGTGGTAGACTTAAACTTTTAATGACAAATTGAGCAAAAGACCCTTTCTATACAACAACCATGGTCGTAAGTCACTAGAGCCAAATAGTATTGATTAACTACTTTTAAATTATAAATACTCAAACAAGCCAAAAATTGGTTGAAGCAAGTTCAATTCCAAAGTGGAGAAAACACAATAAAATCCAATAACCACAATGGTGTCGGTGATTGGATTTTTAAAGGAGATAAGTACAAAACTGACAACGGGCACAAAAAAGAATTAAACCCATTTCCTGGTCAGAGAAACAAAAGAAAATATTCTATTGTTTCTCTAGCAATCAAACAATAGTATAATTGTATAATTCATACTTGCAATTTATAGGATTTCAAGGTGACATGAAATTGAAGATGGTCAGGATCAGTTCCAAATCTGAAGAAATTATGGGATACTTAGATACAGGCCTAAAATATATCAAGGGTTTAGTTAGAGATGGAGGATTTCTACGATTGTGTCTTCCAAAAATTCTGTAGTCATTCTCAGGAGAGGAAAAAGGCACTAATATGTTCCAAGCAATATTCTTCCAACAGTTCTTTCTCTTCCATCTTATTTTTCATATAAATTTTTCATGGAAAATGTTTGGCTCCAAACATATTAATTCTGGAGCTATTGTTCCAAGCAATATTCTTCCAACAGTTCTTTCTCTTCCATCTTATTTTTCATATAAATTTTTCATGGAAAATGTTTGGCTCCAAACATATTAATTTGGAGCTATTTTGCTCTAACTTATTATATGACGGTAAAAGAGACCATTCATGTGTAGTTTTTGTCACATGCTCTTTTAATATATTATGTGGCTTGTTTAAGTAATAAACATAGATAGTCTTATAAATTGTCACATAATAAGTTGAAAAAGGTATCTCCAATCAAGTTTGGAACTAAACTTTTCCCACTTTTCATTACTCTTTTTTGTCCCATTTATATGTCATAAACTCCATTTCTTTAACATTTTAATTGTTTTGGTAGTTTTTTTTTAATTGTTTCTAATATTTTATTATTGATCTAATTGTTGCATCACATTTTCTATAAATTTTCTTTTCATTCATCTCATTATGATATGATAACATAAATAGCAACTGTTGGAAATGTCCAATATAAATTTGATAAAATCCAAAAACTAAAAAAATTGATTCAAGAATAGTATTTTCATTTTGACACTATCAAAAACTCACAACATTATGTTTTACTCACCAAAACTACAAAAAGAGAAAGAGATCATTTTTATATTATAATCTATTCCTCGTTCTTTTCACTGCATCAGCACCAAAACATACAAACATAATTAGCCTTCACTTTCTTAATTTTTCCAAATTCTTATTGTAATAGTTGAAGTCAGTGAATTAACTAAAAAAAAAAAAAAGAATACAAAAAAATGGCATATTTTCAAACTCAAAAATTTAAGCCTTTTGTATATATATATATTTTTTTGATAATGATTAATTTGAAATCTTCCTTTTCATAAAATTAATTCCACAAAGAGAGGGCATGCTTATAGGAACAGAAGTCAGAGCTTTTGTCTAACCCATATTTATGGTAGTGTTGAGGTCCTTGAGGCATTGGTGGTCCTAGATGAGTTGTTACCTTCAATATAGAAACACTACATATGGGCAAGTTGGCTATTTATATTTTTTGGGCCTCTTGGGACCAATTAAACTTTTGAGAGGAAGTTACTCACAAGTCTCCAAAGTATAGGCTACATACTTTTACTATAAACCCCATTCCAAAAAAAAAAAAAATATCTTAGGGGCTGGTAAGGCCATGGCATCACTTGGTCTCTAGATTAGATTCCAATCTTTGATCCTAAATTGTTGTCAACATGTTTTAAATCGATGTATATACTACTTTGTTGTTATTATTTTCTTATTTTTACATTTAAATAAATTAGTGGGTAATACAATGTAAAGCCCTCGATGTACGAGGGCAAATATAATTAGTTGATTTTATTGAGATATTAACGTACTTCTTCAACCTGTTCAACGGGGGTGGATCCCAAGGTTACGTCTCTTGCAATCAAATATTTTATATTCTAGATAGTTCGTTTTTATTTGAAACTATTTTTAGTTATAAATGTTTACAAGAAAATATCAATTTTAATATAAAAACTTATGAAATAGAGATAACTTTTGTTATTTGAATCTCAAATAGGATTTTTTGATAAATTTTTACTCATCATAAAAAATATAGCACAAGATTTTAATGAAATTCTCACACGTCAACAAAAAAGTCATAAAAAATATGTATTTTTATTCACTTATTATCTATAATTAAAGATAATAAAATAATATTAACAAACTTCCACATAACATTTTTTCTTTAATTGCATTAAATGGCTCAATATATAAATATATTTGTTATATTAGTTAATATAGAATTTCAGGTGACTCACTATTATTATGAAGGTTGTGATAATATATATATATATATATATATATGTAATTTGTAATTAATTTGTGCATAACATGAACATGGACTGATGAACATGCTACCAATTTGAATATGAAAGAAAGAAAGAAATTCCGCTTAAATTTATTGCACTAAGCCTCGAACTATATCAAGCTGCCTGCTAGTAGGTGTAACCCCACAAAGTTCGAATCCATGGTGAAGGTGAACTTCATTTCATACAACATGAGAGTTATTATATCTCTTGACTTGCACAGAGAGCTCTAGCTTCGTGATTTATGTCACAAAAATCGGCTACAACTTGGCCACACTTATCCTATAAAATGGTTGAATGGCCAGCATTTCTACTGCAAGCCAGTTTCGACTATCGATAGAGCAATACACTGTGATTGAGAAATGGCCTTGAAATTAGTTCTCTTTGTTACCGTAATGGTTGCTGCATTGGCACTTCCAATAGCTAAAGGCACTAGTGTTGTGGTTGAGGTCCAGCCGTCTTTTGTGCCTTGCAGTTTAGGTGCGAATGTTACTGCCACCCCACCTTTCCCAAGTAAGTTTGCTCAGAATTTGTTACAGTTAGTCCAATGCACCATGACTACACACATTAGTCTCGGCTAATAAGGTACTTCAATCTCACCATTGTTTTGTTATGTTTACTTCTAGATGCTCAAGTACAACTGCGGTGTGGAGCTGGAAATGTGGTTGCTAGTACAACAACCAATGCCAGTGGAGTATTTTCATTTTCCTTGGATTCTACACGACTTTCTCTCTTACCAACAGTACCCTTGAATCTTTGCAATCTAGTGGTTACAACAGCCCTCTCCACCTGCAACTCCACGCTTCCTCCTGTGGGAGTCTTGGAATCACGCATACAGTTCATTAGAAGCAGTGTTTTAGGGCTTCGTATTGTTCTCACCTTTGGGCCAGTTGGGTTCCGTTACAGTTCCTCAACTTGAGGAATAGAAGAGTATTTACATGAATAAGGTTAATTGAACCAATGATATAGTATTTTCCTTTCCAACTCTTTAATAATGTTATGAAGATTGTCATCCAATCTGTAAACTCCTTTCCTAATTAAGGAGTACTCCTGTCGCCATATATAATTAATAAAGCCTTTAATGTCCTTCAAATGAATGTGGACTACGTTGTGGATTTCGTTTGACTTGTATATGATAATCAAGGCTATGTTAATTGGCAAAAAGCCTTTTTGATGGTGTTCGTTTTGGTATTATTGTATGAAGGAAGTTTTAATTTCAAAACTTATTTTAACCGGAAAGAATTATAGCGTTTAGAATATTTGGTAAACTACGGGGTTAAGTGTTGGAATATTTTTGTAAAAATCATAATATTTTATATTTATTATTATTTTTAACCATTTGTTATGAGTTGGCTGCCTAGTAAACGTTAGTGGCTAACGTTTTTCTATTATTCAATCTTAATTCATTGCTTTAAATCATCATCTTTAATTGGTTGAGTTTGTACACTTTTTATGTTACCGTTGGCATTGATATATTATGATTCAATATAATTACTATTTACTGTCCATTTGAAAGATAATTATAACAACAATAAAGTAAATTTAAAACCCAAATAAACTTGATCTTTATTGTATGTTTCTTCAGCCAATATGAATATGCAGCCAACGTGTCCGAGTTTAGATGAGAAAATCAATTTTCTTATGGGCACCATTTTCATGTAAAAAAGAAAACTACCTACATTTTTGCTGAATCAAAATTCGAATCTCATGAAAATAAGATATCCTTCGATATACTATATTTGTGGGTAAAAGAAAAGCTATTCTGCAAGCAATGTAGGCTTGTAAGGATAATCAGCAAGGTGGCTGAGTTGTTGTATCCTGAGGGCGGCATGCACAATTTTATTAGTCGACTGCACCGGAAATGGGAATGCCAACAGGTTGGGTTCGGGCTGGGTTTCTTTATACTCGAACCTGCTCCGCAGGCTTGTACTCGTTACCTGAACTCTGCTCGTTTAATAAACGAGTTCTTTTTGTTAGGACATATGTGTTTCACTTGTTAGGAACATATGTCACTACTTTATGTAATTGGCTTATCTTTTGACAAAACGCACTATACTTGTATTTGGGTAGATTTAGGATGTGTTTAAATACTTCAAGAAACCATGTTTCAAGATCAAGTGTTGAAGCCTTCATGTCTGTCCAAGAAAACAAGTTGATAGTGCAAATTCATTAAAGCTCGACAGCTGGCTCGATAGCTGCATCTATCGAGCGTAAGAAAGCTGTTCAAAAACTGGTGTGCTCGACACCTCCTATCTGTCGAGGTTTAAGAATTTCAGAATTCAAATATGATTTTCTTGGGATCCGTGAATATGTCTTTGGGCTTTCTTTTCTCCTAACCCTAGACATATAAAAGGATTGTTTTAAAGGCCGTCAAACAATTCACAAGTTGCACAAGCGTTAAGCAAACTCTGTATAAGGAAATTGTGATCGGAGATGAAGTTCTTGTCCTAGTTCATCTCTTTCTCTTGAAGAAGTTGTCGTATATGTGCATCGTGGGGTTTTGTGACCAAGCATCTTCTTGATCTTCATCGCGTGGATGAACTGAATAACTTTGCAACCAACAACCTACTTAGTTGGTGATTGAAGTCGAGTACAGGAATCCGCGCAATTGGTTAGTCATGTACTTGGGAGTCGTGCATTAGAAAGGGGAACTGTCTCTACAAAACATGTCCAATTGGGTATTGGTGTAAGGGTTCAACTGTAGGTTGGTAAGGTACTTGAGATTCCTTTACTTGTAACCGCTTGTTGTGATAACAGTGGAGTTTCGGTAGTGGTAACAAGAAAATCAGCCTGTGGGGTTTTTGCCGTTAGGTTTTCCCCCATTCATAAACAAATCACCGTGTTATTTATTTTTTTGTTGCATAATTAGTTTATTGGAGATTTGTTTGTGCTACCACGTTTTTGCATGATAAATTGATTAATTAATAAATTGGCTAATTAATTAATTAATTTTTATCACAAGGGGTCATTCAGTTTGTGGCCTATCAAAAATTTTTTTTTTTTTTTAATTTTTTTTTCAGGCCACAAACCCGCCTTGTCTAGCCAGGTTAGATATGGGCAAAATCCGCGACCATATAAAAGAAAAGGATGGAATTGAAGCCTATACCGTGGCCCAAGCAAAAAAAAAAATCGTATTTTCTCATATTCAAATTTGAGTAGCAAGCACAATTTTCCAATGGAGGAGTCACTGATTAGCAAAAACTTGAACAAATAATCGCTAAAAAAAGAAAAAAAAAATCCAAAAAATAGAGAAGAAAATTAATGCATGTGTTGAAAATAGAAAGTATAAGTGGTGTTTGGAGAAAAGGAAAATGTGAGAGAAAAGAATGGTGGAGGGCCGGTGGTGAGATCGAGCGATGGTTGGCAGTGACAGAGCTTGAGGGTGAGTGAGAGATTGAGCTACAGTGGGAGAGGAAAGTGAGGGAAATTGGATGGGGCGACTGAGTGAAATGTGAGGGTGAGGGTAGGGTTTATAAGTTTATATATATATATATATATATATATTTATATATATATAAATGGTTTTTTGGTAATTCTAGTTTTAATCGGGTCAGGGTTGGGTTCGGGTCCGAGTTCAAGGCGGGTTTCATAAAAACCCAGACCTGTTTCGGGTTTTATTTTAAAAATTCAAACCCGACCCTATTGTTTTACGGGTCGGGTAAAACCCATCCTCTTAGGGTCTAGTTGGGCCAGATACCCACAGGTCGGGTACTTTTCGCCATACGTAACCGGAAACCCCATAGACGATGTGTCTCATCTGAAGACAGGGACATGGTCCACGCCTCAACTCTACCTTTGTTTTGTTATGTTTACTTCTAGATGCTCCAGTACAACTGCAATATGGAGTTGGAAATGTGGCTACTAGTGCAACAACCAATAGCGCCAGAATATTTTCAATTCCCCCAAATCCTCACAAGTTCTTCTCCAAATACTACTGAGTAAGTGCAATCTAGTGGTTAACACTCCCCTTTCCAGCTGTAACGCCATTCTTCCTTCTGTGGAAAGCTTGGCCTCGCCTTTACAGTATGTCGGAAACACTGTTCTTGGGAGAGATTTTTCTAATTGGTACTCGAGCAAGTGAAGGAGGAATTGATGTTTCCTTACTGAACCCTGATTTTTCTAAGATTTTGATCTAGAAAGCAATGCAGTCAGGATCCATGTTATTAAGAAAGACAGCCTCTAGTAACATTGACTTGGGTAGCCTATAAGAGTTGGGAGGTTTGTAGCAAGCAAAGTCTAATAAATAAATGGGGACTTCTCTTTTGTATAAAAGATATAGGACAACTAGTCCCGCAACTACTACCATCACAAAATGGTGCAAGGTGTTCTAGATAATTAGATCATGGAGGCCAGGAATGATAAGTCTTTGGGTCATTGTTGCCATGGATGGAGGTATAGATTTGTTTTTGTTCTTGACAGAATTGAATTAATTTAAGTTTGTTTGGCATGCATTGCGTTGCATTGATTGGCATATGGGTTTTGAGGTTGAGGAGGTATGGGGTATGAATATTGGAGATAGAGCATGACACATGAGGAGAAAGAAAACGGCTTGTGGAAAATTGAAAGAGAGGAATATGTATAGGGCATTGAATAGTTGAGTTTATATATCTTTATGGTTTTGTAAATATGTGGGCACAAGTATATATATGCTTATGGGCTGAATTTGGAATCATGTTGTAGCGAAATGGTCCCCTAATTTAATTATTTTCATCAGGGCCTGGAGTGAGCACTTCCAGAAATTCTCAAAGGCCCGAGCCAAATTAAGGCCTAAAAGGTAGGGGTTGGTTTATTTTGGGGCATTTTCAATCTAAACCATCCTCGTTCCATTAAAAAATTGCCAATCCCAACCAATCAATTATCATTAAAATAACCGGACCAAACCAACCCATAGGTGAGATTGGTTTGAGCTAAACTTCCTATGTTTTCCAAAAAAAAAAAAATTCCCATAATTTTTTTTTTAATTTTTTATTTTTAAAATTCTCAGGTGCGTCAAACTAATAATAAGTAACAAGTTTTCATCCAAATTTCTAATTCATCAAACTAGCGAAATAGGAATTACAAGTACTTACTTTTTTCTTCCTCTATCGTCATCCATGAACTTTTTGTATGTCATTCATGGAAGGCAATTGCCAACCCTACAAAACGTCTATGGGAACCCGTATGTCCACATCCCTAGGACCCTTATGTTACATCATTCTTCTTTGATCTAGCATAATATGTAATATTATTTTTGTAAAGTTGTGATTTCCAACTAACTTGTGCTGGCTTTAATTCCGTGCCAAATTTGATTGTAATTTCTACAATCATTTTCCCTGTATGTAGGTGGGTTTATTTGTAAGGGATGAACGTGAGAGATCGGTGAAGAATCAAGGTTCAAAAGATGAATTAGTACAATTCGCGACTAGTTCGCGAGTAGCTCACAAGAAGCAACTCGTGAAAAGGCAAAGTGTGAAGCACATGACTGGAAGCTGAAGAGTCATGCCAGGCTGTCAAATTCACGAGTGTTTCGCGAGAAGGGCCATCCCGCAAAGTTCCCAAGAAAAATTTTGTTCGGCAAAAAGTTAAGTTGCTTTACCAAATTCTTTACCCACACTATAAATACCCACATTACCCACATATTGTAATCAGTGATTTTTAGAGAGAAAACCCTAGCAAATACACTTGAGAGTTAGAGATTGTTGTGCCCACAATTATCTGCACATTTTCTTGTTGTTTTCCTCAACTTCTACCTCTCCATCTCTAGATCCTTAAGAGGTTGTTAGCCCAAACACTTACCACACCCATTCTGAGTGTTAAGTGAGATTTTGGTGTTGCTAGGAAGTATTAGAGGGAGCAATTTAGTGGTCAATGCAATCGGACTGAATTGTAAGATTCGGAAAGCTAGAGAAGACAAGACTCCGAGAAGTTCGTTGGTAGCAGAGGCTTGATGGGCTCAAGTACATGGGGAAGACTAGGCTTGGAGGGTCTTTTGTTATTCGTGTGCTCAAATTTATTCTCTAATGGATCGATTTCGACTAGGAAGGTCGCGGAGAGGTTTTTCGTCGAGTTCTTTGGTTTCCTCTTCGATAACACGTCCTGGTGTTATCTTGTTTTTGCATCTCTCTTCCCTACTCTTTAAGCTTTCTTTTTATTGTTGAATATGGCTTAGGGTAGTGTTATCGTTTCATGGCACTTATTTACTCTTGTTCCGTAATTAGTTTAAGTTAGAGTAAAAGTAATCTAGCCATATTTTTTATTTGGGGGTCTGGATAGGCTCTTGTGTTTTAGCATAAATCTAAACTTTCAATTTTTTTGGGTATTTTTTTGAAGATAATTTGGATGGGCTTTTGTGGGCATGCCTTGTGTGATAAATACTGTGTAGACTCTAAGAACACGCATCTTGTTCCTACTCCAACTATGAATGGCACTTCAATAATCTTGCCATATCATTAATTAGTTCTAATATCACTAGTTGGGGGGAGAAGACTTTGAGAATAGTCTAGTTGAAACCTTAATGTAACATATAGGATACTACTTAACCGAAAAATTATTATCTCCCCAAAAAATTTCACATAAATTATGAAAGTCTCAGATTGTGTGGATTGGATTGAATGAGTTTGTGTTGTGTCAGCATATGCAATATTGATCAAAGAAAAAAAAAATGCTCAAAGTTTGCTTAAATGATCGCAATCTGGATTCATATGTGGCTAAAAATTTTAAAGTATCAATGCTCAAAGTCACTTCTAGCTGTAATTCTTTTGCTGGGGTCCAAAGTAATAAAGAATTATGTACGTAATTCAACAAAGTAAAAAAATAAATTGGTTTGGGTAATGAAATATTCATTATTATATATGTTGTGAGATTAAGTGTGAAATTGAATATGTTTGTATATGGACCGTAATAAATGATGTACATATAAAGATGGATTGGGAATTAGTGTAAAAATTATAAATGTGTTTACTTTGTTAAATATTAAATAATACTCTCTGGGTCATGCGAACGAGTGCCCCTAGTGCGTTGGTTAATAATCTATTTTAGGAAAGTTTTGACACCACTTTTGTGGGAAATGAAAAAAGTTCTCAAAATATTAATTGTTCTTTTTTTCCCCATAAAAACTTTCTTTAAATGGATTATTAACCAATGCTCTAAGGGCATTCGTTAGCATTTCCATTCTCTTAACTTATCAAGATTACAAGTGTTTCCTCGGACTATATCTGGTTTACTTGTTAAATACTGCTCCTTGCCTATTCCGTAAGGCCATAACAGCATATAAGCGGTTTTACTTATTTACACTGTGAGTTACTTTTTATATATATTTTTTTAAGTTCGACAAATTCAAAATGAACATGTCCACACTAGCATTGATCTCTTCATGCAGTAGTATTTCTTAGTGTTGGGGACTTATTTTTATGTAATTGGCATATCTTTTGACAAAACGCACTTTACTTGTATTTTGGTAAATCTAAGTAGGTTCAAGATGATCACTACAAGTGGTTAAATTGAAGACATGAAGTCTACTCAAGAACTGCTCAAGAAAAGTGCAAATCTGCAGGTCTCAATACTTGCTCGATAGAATCTCGATCTGTCGAGATTCATTAAAGCTCGACAGACACCTCGATCGATCGAGCTTATAGGTTTTCAGATAATAGCCAGCAATGTTTTTATTCTAAAAGGCTATTTGTTTATGGGTTTGTATAATCCTTATTGGACTAGGAAAACCCAAGGTTTGTATAAACCTATTTGGAATAGGAGAGCCCATTAAGCTCCTATTTAAAGGAGGTGGGAAAAAGAAAAACAAAAACCTAGAGAGCTTCATAAGGTTTTCTTTTTGAAACCCTAACCTCCTCCTATGGAAGAAAGAGTTCTTGCTGTGTTTCTTGTACGCCTTTGGGTTATGTAACCAAGCAAAATCTCTTGCACCAACATTGAAGATCTTATTGGTGTTTCCATTTCAAACTGCTGCATATCAACTACAACAATCAAAGGGTTGCTGTGGAGTTAGTCACGTACTGGGATTCGTGCAAAGGAGTAAGTCGCGTACTGGGATCCGCGCATCAAATTGGTTAGTCACGTACTTGGGAGTCATGCATCTGAAAGGGGAACTGTCACTACAGAACAAGTCCAATTGGGTATTGGGGTAAGGGTTCAACTGTAGGTTGGTAAGGTACTTGGGATTCCCTTACTTGTAACCGCTTGTTGTGATAATAGTGGAGTTTCGGGAGTGGTGACCTGAAAATCACCCGGTGAGGTTTTTGCCGTTAGGTTTTCCCCATTCGTAAACAAATCACCAAGTTATTTATTTTCCACTGCATAATTAGTTTATCGGTGATTTGTTTGTACTACCACATTTTTGTATGATAAATTGATTAATTATTAACTTGGCTAATTAATTAATTAATTTCTATCACAAGGGATCATTCAGTTTGTGGCCTATCAAGTGGTATCAAAGTGGGCACACTTTGATTAGGGTTAATCTTTGCTGTGTGATCCATTGACCCCTGTTGTCATGGAAACTCTTGATTGTTTTGATTTGAATGATCTTATGTTGAATGATGATGATGATATTTAAGATGCCTATTGCAATCTTTATAATTTTTGTATGAAATCGCTTGAATATTCTGCAAAATTAAAAGCTAAATTTAAAAAGGTCAAGCTTGAAAAAGATGATTTGATTGCAAAATTGGATGAATCCAAAAATTTGAATGAGAATTTTAAAAATCAAATTTCATCTCAGGTGGACAAAATTAAAAGTTTGAAAGAGCAACTAGTTGAATCGAAAATTGAAGTTGAAAAATTAACTAGTGCCAAACTTCTTGTTGAGCCTCACTCAGAAGAAAAGGATTTTTATATTCCTCCATTTAAAAGGAATAATGAAGAGTTGAAGGCTAATATTGCTAGGATAGACAAAGGTAAAAATTCTGATGTTAACGTGGAAGTTTCTAAACCTATGTCTAAAACTCCTCCTAAGAAGAATAAAAATTCTGAATTTTTCCCCACTTGTCATCATTGTCATATTGTTGGTCATATTAGGCCAAATTTTCCTAAGTTAAGGTCTCTGTCAACCTCCAAGGTTAGACCTCCTTCTAGGAAACCGAGTAAGTCCAAAACTACTCATGTTTGTCACCATTGTGGTGCTTCAAGTCACACTCGTCCTAATTGTTTCAAATTGTTTCCTCATAAGCGAGTGTTAAATAGGTCTCATCCTCTGTCTAAAGGCTCTGTACCTATTCTTGGTGAGTTATTAAAAGCTTTGAAATCTTTAACTCAATTTCAGGGGAATTCTAATTCCTCCATGTCCTATAGTAGTCATACTAGGACATGTGCCTTTTCATCTTCACGGCCAAAGACTCGTGCTGTGTGGGTGATAAAGGATCCTAAGACTTAATTGTCTTTTCTATTTGTCCTCTACTTTAATTCTTTCAATCTAAAGTAGGACTCTCTTTGCTTGATTTCTTATCTGCTTTTGGAATCATGCTTTCATGCATCTGCATCCTTCTATCATGTCTTCATGCATATGCATATTTCTTTCATGCTTTCAGGTTGTTTAACATGTTTTTTTTGGTTATTTTTCAGTTATTTTTGCTTGTTTTTTTTTAAAAAAAAAAAAAATTTGAAAATACAAAAACATTGTGTGTTTTGTGTACATTAGTACTTGTGTACCATGGATGGCCATTGAAACAAAGTCTTCTGAACTTTGTATCATTTGTAGCTTAGATGAGCATCTCTATGCACAACTAAGCAAGTGAGTTTTGTGACTCGTGTTTGTGATGAGTACGATTAAGTTGTCTCTTATGCTTAACACTCATATCACTCTTTTTGACGGGAAGGACTAGAAAATCCTAACAGAAAGGCATTAATAACCATCTGACCACTGTTGCCTGCCAATCATAATATGACACCTGTATGCTTCGGCATAGCAAAAGTGCAGTGTCAATGACATTTGTGTGCTTAGGCATAACAAAATTGGAATGTCAAATATCATTGGGTATTTCTTTTCTCTCTCTAATACGCTCATGCATGATATGTTTAAAAGAAAAATATGCAAAGAAAAAATCAAAAGCAAAAAGATCAAAAATGCTTTAAAAATGATTGCAGGTATGTATTCTAGGAGATGTGGGAGTTATAGGATGTACCTCAAAGGTGATAGTCCCCATTAAGTAGTTATGATTGTGTGTGAGTTAAAGATTTTCTCATATCTCAAATCGTCATAACACGCATACACTTATGCAATTTTGCAATATTTTTCACGCACAACACGCAATATTCTTTGCTATTCTTGATACATGTGCAGATACAATGTGATTTGGCCATCACGAGGTTTTACATGTGTTAATGTATGCTCACTAAACTGTCTTGACTTGTTTTTGAAATATAAAATTGGTTAGACTTGTTTAGTGCGTGTGTGTGTGTTTCTTTTTGAGGATCCATATGCTTAAAATTTTTATTGAGAGATGATTTTGAGAGCTTAATATGTTGATTGGATCATTGGTTGAGTTGCATGTTGGATTGTATTCATGTCTGTGTTTTTCACTTCTCGAAAAACTGTTTTTAAAAAAGCTGGCTCGACAGCTCCTCGATACCTAGCTATCTGTCGAGCTTCTAAGCTTTTTCTTATCGCAATCTCAACAGCTTCTTGACACCTGGTGGATCGATCGAGAAAGCTCCTGTCTCCTCGGTAGCTTCTCGATACCTAGTGGATCGATCGAGATCCTTTTAGCCTTTTGTTGATTTGTCCCTCGACAGATCCTCGACAGTTGCATCTGTCGACATCTATTATGCTCGACACCTGTCTCGCCACCCCTCGATCGATTGAGATTCCCTTGCATGCATTTCATTTTTCTTTGTTTTGCATTTTTTTTTTCCTTTGTGTCCATAGCATCTTGTTTTTCTTTTTCTTGTAGGTCTATGGTTCCTTGTTCTCCTCGTTCCCTCTCTGTCAGTTTTCTGTTTGTCTCCGTCATGTCCTTTGGCTTTTTATGCCCTTTGACAATCGTGTCAAAAAGGGGGAGAAATTTGAGAACTGAATGTCTTTCCTCAGGGGGAGTAATAAATTTAGGGGGAGAATTTCATGTTAAAGGGAAGAATGTTTTTGATGTAACTAACTTAGGGGGAGAGTTAGTTTGATACACATTGATATTGATATATTTTTTGTGTTGTGTATCTTTTGGTTTTCTAACCATTTACGAACATCATGTGTTGATTTTATATTTGATGATGATGTATGTGTTTCACTCTTTATCTCACATGTGTTGTTTCTTTTCTCTCACTATACACACATTTCTTGTTTATTTAACTTGTCATTATTTTCCACATGGTACCTTGATGTGTTCTGTTTAGTGCCTTTCAGGGAAGACAAGTTAAAGCCAAGTCAAGATTCCGAACCTTCTTCTTGCAGCAACTTCCAAGGTTTAGATCTTTTACACTAGGCTTATTTATTCTGTAATCTTGAGTAGAATGTATTCTAGGACATTCAATGTACTCTTGTGGTTTTGTCACGGATTGCCAAAGGGGGAGATTGTTGGGGACATATTGTTATGCAATTGGCATATCCTTTGACAAAACGTACTTTACTTGGATTTTGGTAAATCTAAGTAGGTTCAAGATAATCATTACAAGTAGTTATATTGAAGACATAAAAACTACTCAAGGACTACTCAAGAAAAGTGCAAATCTGCAGATCTCGATACCTGCTCGATAGAATCTCGATCTGTCGAGATTCATTAAAGCTTGACAGATACCTCGATCGATCGAGCTTACGGGTTTTCAGATAATAGCCAGCAATGTTTTTATTCTGAAAGGCTATTTGTTTATGGGTTTGTATAATACTTATTGGACTAGGAAAACTCAAGGTTTGTATAAACCTATTTGGAATAGGAGAGCCCATTAAGCCCCTATTTAAAGGAGGTGGGAAAAAGAAAAAGAAAAAAATCCTAGAGAGCTTCATAAGGTTTTCTTTTTCAAACCCTAACTCCTCCTACAGAAGAAAGAGTTCTTGCTACGTTTCTTGTATGCCTTTGGGTTCTGTAACCAAGCAAAATCTCTTGCACCAACATTGAAGATCTTATTGGTGTTTCCATGTGAAGCTGCTGCAAATCAACTACAACAATCAAAGGGTTGCTGTGGAGTTAGTCAGGTACTGGGATTCGTGCAAAGGAGTAAGTTGCGTACTGGGATCCGCGCACCAGATTGGTTAGTCACGTACTTGGGAGTCGTGCATCTGAAAGGGGAACTGTCACTACAGAACAAGTCCAACTGGGTATTGGGGTAAGGGTTCAACTGTAGGTTGGTAAGGTACTTGGGATTCCTTTACTTGTAACCACTTGTTGTGATAATAGTAGAGTTTCGGGAGTGGTAACCTGAAAATCACCCGGTGGGGTTTTTACCGTTAGGTTTTTCTCTTTTGTAAACAAATCATCGCGTTATTTATTTTCCGCTGCATAATTAGTTTATTGGTGATTTGTTTGTGCTACCACATTTTTGCATGATAAATTGATTAATTAATAACTTGGCTAATTAATTAATCAATTTCTATCACAAGGGGTCATTCAGTTTATGGCCTATCACTTAGCCAATGCAAATTTGTGACTGTCTGCATGCATATTCCACAACGAATGTCCGCAACAAGAAGCAACTTCATGTGGCTAGAGCATGAGATCACAGAAAAGAGTTGAAAAAACAAGTTTTACGACTTTTGGAAGTGGTGGAGTTATCAATGACCACGTAAGAAACAAATTAATTTGATCTGGGTACATCTAGCAATGAGCCTCAAAAAGAGTTAGAGCTCCAATATTGCCCCAAAAAGGCAATTAAGGGCAGAACAGAACGAGAATTTTTTCTGGGAGTCGAAGATTAAAAAAAGAAAGAAAAAAGGATCTCTAAATTTTTTCAAACAAACCGTTTTGAAGGAATCTCCTCTAATCCACTAGCAACTTTTTTTTTTTTTTTTGTTATATTTGATTTTTCAAATCCATTCCCTCAAGGCCTTCTTCAATTCTTTCATTCATGACTTGTTATACTCTTCCAATTACATTTTGTACAACTCTTCCTCTCCTCATTTTCACTCTTATTCTCCCCCTCTTCTTTTGGACCCAGGCAATATTCTTCCAATAGTTCTTTCTCTTCCATCTTATTTTTCATATTAATTTTTCATGGAAAATGTTTGGCTCCGAACATATTAATTTGGAGCTATTTTGCTCTAACTTATTATATGACGGTTAAAGAGACCATTCATGTGTAGTTTTTGTCATATGCTCTTTTAATATATTACGTGGCTTATTTAAGTAATACACATAGATAGTCTTATAAATTATCACATAATAAGTTGAAAAAGGTAACTCCAATCAAGTTTGGAACTAAACTTTTCCCATTTTTCATTACTCTTTTTTGTCCCATTTATATGTCAAAAACTCCATTTCTTTAACATTTTAATTGTTTTGGTAGTTTTTTTTTCATTGTTTCTAATATTTTATTATTGATCTAATTGTTCCATCACATTTTCTATGAATTTTGTTTTCATTCATCTCATTATGATATGATAACATAAATAGCAACTGTTGGAAATGTCCGATATAAATTTGATAAAATCCAAAAACCAAAAAAATTGATTCAAGAATAGTATTTTCATTTTGACTCTATCAAAACTCGCAACATTATGTTTTACTCACCAAAACTACAAAAAGAGAAAGAGATCATTTTTATTTTATAATCTATTCCTTCTTTTCACTGCATCAACACCAAAACATACATACATAATTAGCCTTCACTTTCTTAATTTTTCCAAATTCTTATTCTAATAGTTGAAATTGGTAAATTAACTAAAAAAAAAAAAAAGAATACAAAAAAATGGCATATTTTCAAACTAAAAAATTTAAGCCTTTTGTATTCAAGATTTTTTTTTTTTTTTTTGATAATGATTAATTTGAAATCTTCCTTTTCATAAAATTAATTCCACAAAGAGAGGGCATGCTTATAGGAACGGAAGTCAGAGCTTTTGTCTAACCCATATTTATGGTAGTGTTGAGGTCCTTGAGGCATTGGTGGTCCTAGATGAGTTGATACCTTCAATATAGAAACACTACATATGGGCAAGTTGGCTATTTATAATTTTTGGGCCTCTTTGGACCAATTTAACTTTTGAGAGGAAGTTACTTACAAGTCTCCAAAGTATAGGATACATACTTTTACTATAAACCCCATTCAAAAAAAAAAAAAAAAAAATCTTAGGGGTTGGGAAGGCCATGGCATCACTTGGTCTCTAGATTAGATTCAAATCTTTGATCCTAAATTGTTGTCAACATGTTTTATATCGATGTATATACTACTTTGTTGTTATTATTTTCTTATTTTTACATTTAAATAAATTAGTGGGTAATACAATGTAAAGCCCCCGATATACAGGGCAAATATAATTAGTTGATTTTATTGAGATATTAATGTACTTCTTCAACCTGTTCAATGGGGTGGATCCCAAGGTTATGGCTCTTGCAGTCAAATATTTTATATTCTAGATAGTTCCTTTTTATTTGAAACTATTTTTAATTATAAATGTTTACAAGAAAATATCAATTTTAATATAAAAACTTATGAAATAGATATAAATTTGTTCTTTACTTATATAAATAGAAATAAACATTTGAATCTCAAATAGGATTTTTTGATAAATTTTTACTCAACATAAAAAATATAACATAAGATTTTAATGAAATTCTCACACGTCAACAAAAAATTCATAAAAAATATATATTTTTATTCACTTATTATATATAATTAAAGATAATAAAATAATATTAACAAACTTCCACATAACATTTTGTCTTTAATTGCATTAAATGGCTCAATATATAAATATATTTGTTATGTTAGTTAATATAGAATTTCAAGTGACTCACTATTATTATGAAGGTTGTGATAATATATATATATATATGTAGGTGTAATTTGTAATTAATTTGTGCATAACATGAACATGAACTGATGAACATGCCACCAATTTAAATATGAAAGAAAGAAAGAAATTCCGCTTGAATTTATTGCACTAAGCCTCAAACTATATCAAGCTACCTGCTAGTAGGTGTAACCCCACAAAGTTCGAATCCTTGGTGAAGGTGAACTTCATGTCATACAACATGAAAGTTATTATCTCTCTTGACTTGCACAGAGAGCTCTAGCTTCGTGATTTATGTCAGAAAAATCGGCTGCAACTTGGCCACACTTATCCTATAAAATGGTTGAATGGCCGGCATTTCTACTGCAAGCCAGTTTCGACTATCGATAGAGCAATACACTGTGATTGAGAAATGGCCTTGAAATTAGTTCTCTTTGTTACCGTAATGGTTGCTGCATTGGCACTTCCAATAGCTAAAGGCACTAATGTTGTGGTTGAGGTCCAGCCGTCTTTTGTGCCTTGCAGTTTGGGTGCGAATGTTACTGCCACCCCACATTTCCCAAGTAAGTTTGCTTTGAATTTGTTACTGTTAGTCCAATGCACCATGACTACACACATTAGTCTCAGCTAATAAGGTACTTCAATCTCACCATTGTTTTGTTATGTTTACTTCTAGATGCTCAAGTACAACTGCGGTGTGGAGCTAGAAATGTGGTTGCTAGTACAACAACCAATGCCAGTGGAGTATTTTCATTTTCCTTGGATTCTACACAACTTTTTCTCTCACCAACAGTACTCTTGAATCTTTGCAATCTAGTGGTTACAACACCCCTCTCCACCTGCAACTCCACGCTTCCTCCTGTAGGAGTCTTGGAATCGCGCATACAGTTCATTAGAAGCAGTGTTTTGGGGCTCCGTATTGTTCTCACGTTTGGGCCAGTTGGGTTCCGTTACAGTTCCTCAACTTGAGGAATAGAATAGTATTTACATGAATAAGGTCAATTGAACCAATGATATAGTATTTTCCTTTCCAACTCTTTAATAATGTTATGAAGATTGTCATCCAATCCGTAAACTCCTTTCCTAATTAAGGAGTACTCCTGTTGCTATATATAATTAATAAAGCCTTTAATGTCCTTCAAATGAATATAGACTTAGTTGTGGATTTCGTTTGACTTGTATATGATAATCAAGGCTATGTTAATTGGCAAAATACCTTTTTGATGGTGTTCGTTTTGGTATTATTGTACGAAGGAAGTAAAAGTTTAATTTTAAAACTTATTTTAAACGGAAAGAATTATAGCGTTTAGTATATTTGGTAAACTACGGGGTTAAGTGTTGGAATATTTTTATAAAAATCATAATATTTTATATTTATTATTATTTTTAACTATTTGTTAAGAGTTGGCTGCCTAGTAAACGTTAGTGGCTAACGTTTTTCTATTATTCAATCTTAATTCATTGCTTTAAACCATCATCTTTAATTGGTTGAGTTTGTACATTTTTTATGTTACCGTTGACATTGATATATTATGATTCAATATAATTACTATTTACTGTCCATTTTAAAGATAATTATAACAACAATCAAGTAAATTTAAAACCCAAATAAACTTGATCTTTATTGTATGTTTCTTCAGCCAATATGAATATGCAGCCAACATGTCTGATTTTAGATGAGAAAATCAATTTTCTTATAGGCACCATTTTCACGTAAAAAAGAAAACTACCAACATTTTTGCCGAATCAAAATTCGAATCTCATGAAAAGAAGATATCCTTTGATATACTATATTTTTGGGTAAAAGAAAAGTACTATTGAGAGATTCCTATTCTACAAGCGGTGTGGGCTTGTAAGGATAATCAGCAAGGTGGCTGAGTTGTTGTATCCCGAGGGCGGCACACACAATGTTATTAGTTTGCTACACCAGAAATAGGAATGGCAATGGGTTGGGTTTCTTTATACCCAAACTCGCTTTGCGGGCTAGTACTCTTTAGTTGAACTCGACAGGTTTAATAAACGAGTTTTTTATTTTTTCAGGCCCCAAACCTACCCTGTCTAACCAGGTTAGATTTGGGTAGAAACCACAGCCCAATAAAAGAAAAAAGATG
Source organism: Quercus lobata (assembly GCF_001633185.2). Classification (NCBI taxonomy): domain Eukaryota; kingdom Viridiplantae; phylum Streptophyta; class Magnoliopsida; order Fagales; family Fagaceae; genus Quercus; species Quercus lobata. The sequence continues at coordinate 30,947 of NW_022154804.1, forward strand.
GAATTGAAGCCTAAACTGTGGCCCAAGCAAAAAAAAAAAAATTCGTATTTTCTCATATTCAAATTTGAGCAGCAAGCACGATTTTCTGATGGAGGAGTCACAGATTAGCAAAAGCTTAAACAAATAATCGCTAAAAAAAGAAAAAAAATCTAAAAAATAGTGTTGAAAATTAATGCATGTGTTGAAAATAGAAAGAATAAGTGGTGTTTGGAGAAAAGGAAAATGTGAAAGAAAAGAATGGTGGAGGGCCAGCGGTGAGTTCGAGCTGTGGCTAGCAGTGACAGTGCTTGAGGGTAAGTGAGACTGAGTTACAGTAGTAGAGGAAAGTGAGGGAAATGGGATGGGGCAACTGTGTGAAGTGAGAGGGTGAGGGTAGGGTTGATAAGTTTATATATATATATATATATGGTTTTTTGGTAATTTTAGTTTTAAACGAGTCGGGGTCAAGGTCGGGCCTGAGTTCAAGGTGGGTTTAACTAAAACCTAGACCTGTGTCGGGTTTTATTTTAAAAATTCAAACCCGACCCTATTGTTTTATAGGCCAGGTAAAACCTGTCCCCTTAGGGTCGAGTTGGGTCGGGTCGGGCCAAATACCCATAGATCGAGTACTTTTTGCCATACCTAACCGAAAACCCCATAGACGATGTGTATCGTCTAAAGACAGTGACAAGGTTCATGCCTCAAATCTACCATTGTTTTGTTATGTTTACTTCTAGATGCTCTAGTACAACTGCAATGTGGAGTTGGAAATTTGGCTGCTAGTGCAACAACCAATAACGCCAGAATATTTTAAATTCCCTTGAATCCTCTACAAGTTCTTCTCCAAACACTATTGAGTAATTGCAATCTAGTGGTTAACACTCCCCTCTCTAACTGTATGGCCAATCTTCCTTCTCTAGAAAGCTTGGCCTCGCCCTTACAGTACGTCGAAAACACTGTTCTTGGGAGAGATTTTTTAATTGGTACTCGAGCAAGTGAAGGAGGAATACAAGTTTCCTCACTGAACCCTGTTTTTTCTAAGATTTTGATCTGGAAAGCAATGCTATTAGGTGGTTTGTAGCCTTTAGGAACATTGACTTGGGTAGCCTATAAGAGTTGGGTGGTTTGTAGCAAGCAAAGTCTAGTAAATTAATGGGTACTTCTCTTTTGTATACAAGATATAGGACAACTAGTCCTACAACTACTACCATCACAAAATGGTGTACGGTGTTCCAGATAATTAGATCATGGAGGCCAGGAATGATGAGTCTTAGGGTCATTGTTGCCATGGATGGGGGTATAGATTTGTTTTTGGTCTTGACAGAATTGAATTAATTTAAGTTTGTTTGGCATGCATTGCGTTGCATTGATTGGCATATGGGTTTTAATGTTGAGGAGGTATGGGGTATGAATATTGGAGATAGAGCATTACACATGAGGAAAAAGAAAAAGGCCAGAGGGAAATTGAAAGAGAGGAATATGTATAGGACATTGAACATCCTTTTGGTGCTTGTTTCAGGAATCAAGTTGTGCACGTAATGGTCTATTTCTTTCCTAATGCGGTTTCTTTGCTAAATGAGGGAGCCCAAATTATCTTAACTGTAAGGTTGAATTTATTCAACCATCTAATTGGCTTTATTCCGTGCCAAATTTGCTTGTAATTTAGCATTTAGTAACCCTGTATTTAGGTAGGTTTGATGTAAGGGTAGTGAGTGAGATAGAGTGAAGTTTGCTCAAGAGTGTGCAAGAAAACAGAGTGTCGCGGCTGGGACTCGCGGGTGACTCGCGGCTGCAAGCCGCCAGAAGCAGCACACGTGCCAAGCATGCTGGAAGATGAACAGTCATGCTAGCTGGAGCACTACAGGACAAAACAGGACAACTGGCCATACGGTTATCTCGCGACTGGATCTCGCGACTTAGTCAAGCCGCGAGGTCAAGCCGCGAGCCACCCCTGTTTTGTAAAAAAACCTGACGTTTCACATTCCTCTCCACTCCAGTATAAATACCCCTATTACCCACGATTGAAAGAGAGCTTCCAGAGAGAATTTTGAGAGAGAAACCCTAGAGAAAAACTAGATTGATTCACACACAATCTATACCTTAGAGACTCTTCAAATTCCTCAACTCTCTTCCTCTCCATTGTCAAATCCTTGAGAGGCATTATACCAAACCAGGTTCTCACCATCATCATCATTGTGAGACTGCTGTTTGGATTTCTGGGAAGCAGTTAGGAAGGAGCCAATCTTCATTGGTTGATGCTACGGTCTAGTAGCGAAATCCGGGAAGCTAGAAAAGAAAAAGGTTCGGCGCAACCTCGTTGGAGCAAGAAGCTTGGAGGGCTTAGGTGCACTGGGTAGATTAGGCTTGGAGGGTCTATTGCTGTCCTTGTATCCCAACTATATTTTCTAGTGGATTGATTACCGCTTGGAGGGCGGCGGAGAGGTTTTTCGCCGAGGGCTTCAGTTTCCTCTTCGATAACACATCGCGTGTTGTCTTTGTGTTTGCATCTTCCTTCCTCTCTATCTTTGCCTTTTTATTTATCTGCTGTGGATATTAATCTGTTATGGCTTAGATAGTATTTAATCAATTTCGTGTGATAGCATATGTTAAGTTTCCGCACACTAGTTGTTTGACATATTGCTTGAATTGATTAAGTTGTAATTTGGGGGTCTAAACGTTCAAAGGTGTTTTTGTACACGTTTTTGAACTTTCAATTGGTATCAGAGCAGGTACACTTGTTGTGGTTTTATTACCTTAGTGTGATCCTAGACCCCTGTGTTGTGATTGATTGTTTTGGTTTATACCATGCTGAATTGTAGCTTAAGTGTTTGTGAAAATGACTCTATGCATATGTCTGAAAGGTGTCTTACTGATGTGTTTGTAGAGTTGTTAAAAACTAAGAAACATGCTAGAGCTTTTGTTCACATGCTGGAATATCTAGAAAATCATAATTATGTCTTACACAGGAGCATATCTGAATCTAAATCATTGATTAAGAAATATAAAAGAAAGAATAGAATGTTGTGTGAGATGATTGAGAATCTGAAAATGAAAAATCAAACTGAAAGAAGCATAAAAACTGATGATGAGTTTGTGTTTGAAGGTCAAGAATGTCTATCACATGTGAACCTATTTGTGCATACCTCTTTGAAGGTGTTTAATGCGTGTTTGTGGTATCTTGACAGTGGGTGCTCTCGCCATATGACAGGGGATAAGTCTCTGTTCAAGATACTCAAAGAAAAGGTTGGTGACTATGTGACCTTTGGTGATGGAAGCCATGCTCAAGTCCTAGGCAAAGGAACCATTGAGATACCTGGTTTGCCGCTTTTGAAAGATGTGTTGTACATAAAAGGGCTGAAGGCGAATTTGCTGAGCATCACTCAAATTTGTGATGATGATTTTCTGGTACAATTCTCTAAGAAGGGATGTTTGATCATCAATGAAGAAGGGATTCAGGTTTTGGAAGGAAATCGGACTACTGATAACTGCTATGGAATTGTTCCCACGGCGCCCATATCGTGTAGAAGTGCTCGTGTGGATACGTTGGAGTTGTGGCATCACAGATTTGGGCATGCCAACTTCAAACAAGTAGCGAAAGTTTCAAAACTTGAAGCAGTCGAGGGACTTCCTAAGTTTGGAAAAGTGAAGAAGACCGTTTGTGGTGCGTGTCAAATGGGGAAGCAAACTAAGGCAAGTCATCACAAGGTGAATGTGATAGCCACCTCTCGGTGCTTGGAGTTACTTCATGTTGATCTAATGGGGCCTACCAGAACAGAGAGCCTAGGGGGTAAGAGATACATTATGGTTGTTGTGGACGACTACTCAAGATACACTTGGGTTGATTTCCTTAGAGAAAAATCAGAGGCTTGTGAAAGGTTGGAGATTCTGTGCAAGAAACTACAAAACGAAAAAGGGATTCCGATAGCCAAAGTTAGAAGTGATCATGGGAGGGAATTTGAGAATGCAAAATTCGAGTCCTTCTGTGAGAAGAATAGAATTAAAAGAGAATTTTCAGCTCCCAAAACTCCACAACAAAACGAAGTGGTAGAGAGAAAAAATCGTGTGATTCAGGAGATGGCAAGAGTCATGTTGCTTAACTAGCAAATACCTCAAAGATTTTGGGGAGAAGCTGTCAACACCTCGTGTCACATTGGCAATAGGATTTTCTTTCGAGTTGGTACAAAGAAGACTGCCTATGAGATATGGAATGGGAAGAAGCCAAAAGTGAAGTATTTCCGGGTGTTTGGAAGTAAATGCTATATCCTAAATGATTGAGAGAATCTTGGGAAGTTTGATGCGAGAAGTGATGAGGGTATTTTTCTTGGCTACTCTACTACAAGTCGAGCGTATAGAGTGTTTAACAAGAGAACAAAGACTGTGATGGAGTCCATAAATGTCAAGATTGATGATGCCTTACCTAAGGTGGAAATGATTGATGATGTAGAAGGGCCGAGCACCAAAGAGGCCGATGTTGAGGTAGAAGCTTTGGATATAGAAGGTGAAGAACCTATACCAGAAGTAGAAACGACTCCCATCAACCCAAGAATGGAAACGAGATCGATGTCTAGAACATCAAGCCCTCTTACTCCTCCGGAAGTCCATCCTCCTATCTCTCGTAGTGATGAAGTTTCCACTTCAAAAAGGCCATCTTCAAGAGTTATCAAGAATCATCCGGAAAGTAATATCATAGGATCTCTTGATGACGGTCTTCGCCTCAGGAAAGGAAACGTTCTGCTAGCCAATCATGTAACGTATCACTGTTATCTTGCACAATTTGAACCAAAAAGGGTTGAAGAGGCTCTTCAAGATGAGAATTGGGTCGAGTCAATGCATGAAGAGCTGAATCAGTTTGTGAGGAATGATGTGTGGGAACTTGCTCCACGGCCCGAGAACGTTCATGTTATAGGCACAAAATGGATTTTTAAAAACAAAACTGATGAAGATGGAGAAGTAATTCGAAACAAATCTCGGTTAGTAGCCCAAGGATACACTCAAGTTGAAGGAGTGGATTTTGATGAATCTTTTGCTCCGGTGGCAAGACTCGAATCCATTCGTATCCTCATGTCCATTGCGTGCACCTTGAATTTCAAACTTTATCAAATGGATGTAAAGTGTGCGTTCCTGAATGGATATCTAAATGAAGAAGTATTTGTTGAGCAACCAAAAGGATTTGAAGATCCTCATTTCCCAGATCATGTACTAAGATTGAAGAAAGCCCTTTATGGCTTAAAACAAGCGCCTAGAGCCTGGTACGATCGTCTTACACATTATCTTCTAGACAGAGGTTTCAAGAGAGGGTATGCAGATCGAACTCTGTTTGTCAAAAATGATGAAGATTATCTCCTTGTGGCACAAGTCTATGTTGATGACATAGTGTTTGGGGCAACCATCGAAGATCGTGCTACTGAATTTTCTGAAGAGATGAAGAAGGAGTTTGAGATGAGTATGGTGGGGGAGCTCACATTTTTCTTGGGTCTTCAAGTCAAACAACAGAAGGAGGGTATTTTTGTATCTCAAGAAAAGTATGCCAGAAACATTGTCAAGAAGTTTGGACTAGACTCCAAAAAACACGCCTCCACCCCCATGAGCTCTTCCACTAAACTGAATGTGGATTCGTCGGGAGTTGAAGTAAGTCCTACATTGTATAGGAGCATCATAGGAAGTTTGCTCTACCTTACAGCCAGTAGACCGGACATTGCCTTCAGTGTGGGCATATTTGCCAGGTACCAAGCTAATCCGAAAGAATCTCATCTGACTGCTGCTAAGAGAATCATTCGATATGTGAATGGTACTGCAAACTATGGTCTGTGGTATTCAAAAGACTCAAATGATTGTCTTGCTGGGTATTCAGATGCTGATTGGGCTGGCAGTGTAGACGATCGGAAAAGCACTTCAGGCGGCTGTTTTTATCTTGGTAACAACCTTGTCTCGTGGATGAGCAAGAAGCAGAATTCAGTGTCTCTATCTACTACAGAAGCAGAATACATCGCTGCTGGAAGTTGCTGCACTCAGCTTCTTTGGATGAAGAAATTACTTCATGACTATGGAATTCCTCAAGAAACGATGTGTGTCTTCTGTGACAACACCAGTGCCATCAATCTCTCCAAGAATCCTGTCCAGCATTCAAAGTCTAAACACATAGAGATACGCTATTATTTCATTCGGGATTTGGTAGAGGAAAGAGTTGTGTGTCTTGAGTTCATACACACCGACAATCAAAAGGCGGACATCTTCACCAAGCCTCTCGATGGTCCACGGTTTGAATCACTCCGTAAGACCATTGGTGTCGGTACAATTCCTTGATCCTCTTGTGTGTTGTGTGCTTCACATATTTATAATTTGATATGTTTGCTTGTGATGTGGCACACACTTCTTTGTTAGCCCTTTGTGCAACATATTTATTGTTTGTTTGTCCTTCTGATTAATTCTGTTGGTTCTTTCTTTGATTGTTAAAGCATTTTTCTTATTTTATGTCAAAAATCCAAAAATCACATAAAAAAAAATAGAAAATCAAAAAGCTTGATTGACTTTGTTGAGCTTTTGTCTCAAAAACTTGTTTTGCCTTGTACCTTTGTGCTAATGGCTTTGTGCATTTTCGAGCATTGCTTGTTTTCATGCACTTATATCACTGTGGGAAAAATCTTGAAATCTTTGTGATTGTTGTAAATAGATCTTCAAACTTGTCATGAATGATTAGTGAATGGTTTTGTTGATCTTGAGACTTGCATAGACTTGTGTCTATATATCTTCCCACTCTTTATTTTTGTTTTGCTAAAAAGAGCTCACCAAATGTAAATCTCCAAATGAAAAGAGATATTGAGCTGCAAAAGCCTGTCGCACATTCTAGTATTTGACTAGGAAAAAGGGTAAGCGACCTTATATTGAAATGAATGTTCATTCAAAAAGCCAAAGGCTTATTCATTAAAGTGAAATATCATATATCACTCTCACAATGAGAGGTGATTGACTCAAAAGATCAAAAAGATCAATTGTTATGTTTGAAAGTGGAGTCAAATGTAAAGCTCCAAATCATGTTATCAAGTTTTGTGGGAGGTCATATATTCATACTTCTATAATTGAGATGGGTCACATGATCTAGTGCTAATTGTGTATGCCTTGATTGAATTGATCATTGAAGCTTCACATTAGACGAAGGACTATCTCATTGTTGATATCCACACACAACACACAAGTTTATGTTCAATAAATGCCATATTCATTTGTGTGATTGTACTTGATAAAATGTGTTTTCACATGCTCAATCTTTGTTAATTCAAGCACAAAAAGATTTTTGAGTGTTTTAGGTGATTTTGGAAAGTATTTTGTTTGAAAAATCTGAAAATTTCAAAAATCCAGTTTTGCCCTGTTTTGGCGGCTCAGTCGCGGGTATGTCAAGTCGCGAGCCTCAGTCGCATCTTCGCTGGTCATTTTTGGCGACTTGTTCGCGAGAGGAAGGTCCAGTCGCGAGGTTCACTCAGAGATTTTCGCGGCTCAGCTCGCGACTTACTTGCGGGTAGACCTTCCAGTCGCGAAAAACACTTAGAAAAATTTTCAAATTTTCGTCCTAGGGTGTTTTGGCGGCTTGATCTGGCGGCTTTTTGGCGACTCGTCTAAGTCGCGAAAATCGCGTGTTTTAGACATACAGGGGCAGTTTTTAAACTTTTTGTTTTTCCCTCGATCTTTTTGTGACTGTTCATTGTCTTTCTCATTTGCTCTTACCCTTTCTCACCGTGCCTCCATTTTCGATCTCCATTGTTTGCCTCTTGTCAGCTCAAATCGTCGACTAATAGGTATGTTTGTTCTGTCTTGGACTCTATTTTACTTGGTGATATGGTTTTCCCTCTGGATTTTTCACATTTGATTGTGATTTTGTGATGGGTTTTAGCTCAACTATTACTCTTTGTCCATGTTTAGCCTTTGGTAGCTTGTGTTTCTGTTTTTGAGCTAGTTTATTTTGGGTGATTTTGTTCTTCATCATGTGCTTAGCTAGGGTTAGCTAATTTTTTGTCTGATCTGCTGTTGATGACGTGTTTCACTATGATCTTGTGTGGTATCCTGTTGATGTGTTGTTGAATGTGGGTCCTTTTTCAACTGATTATGTGGTTCTCTTTGGACTCCTTCTTCTGTGTAGTTCAATTTAAGCCATTTGTGTCCCTCATTACTATTTTCTGTCCATTTTCATCCAGCTATTAGGGTTTCTACATTGTCCCTATATTTCCACTAACCCACTGCTAATAAAGTTTGTTGGATTGTGTTCTGTCGTTTCCCCTGTTCAGAATGCAGACTGGTCATGTCACCATTCAAAAAGGCTACTGTAAAAGGAGGTAGTTCCAAAGGGAAGAAACCAGTAATAGATGTTGATGATTTCTCACCTCAACCAAAAGGGACTCGTTCTTCATCAAAGAGATTCGATCCCGACAGGTTCAGATCATATGCAGCCTATCAGACTTATGAGAATTTCTTTCTTCATGCCAAACCACTACTAGAAAGAGCTTTGGATCAGCCATCACTTCATGACACTGACATTCCGAAATGGTTTGCTCACAAGGATTGGAATTACCTTCTCTCTGATCCGGATGATGCGTATGAAGAGTTGGTAAAAGAATTTTATGCCAACGCCATTGTGGAAGGAGATGAACTTAAGTGCTGGGTTCGGAAAAAGAGCTTTTCTGTCTCTCTTGCATATCTGGCAGAAATTCTTCACATCAACAGACCCATTTTCCGACATTCGCCGGTTTACGATGATCTCTGTCCTGATGAGGAGCTTCTTAAAGAAAGTCTTGGTCAAGACTTGGAGTTCTCGCCAAATGGCAAATCCATCAGTGTTTCCTCTCTCTCTCCAAAGCTGAGAGTGCTTACAATTGTAATGTTTCACAATTTGTACCCTTTGTCAAGCACTGGGTATATGAACCTTGGACGGGCTTTATTTCTTCATGATCTAATCTCTGATGTGGAAATGGACATCTGTGCTCATATCTTTCATGTTCTGCGCAAAACGGTTCTTCGAACTGAGTCTCGGATATGCGTTCCTTTCTGCAGTCTCATTTCCCTGATCTTGAAGCTCAAGGGAATTTATCCAATGGCTGATGAATCCCCTATGCCCAAACCAAGTCCAATCAACATGCGTACATTCAATGCCAGCATTGGACATAGTCGGAAGAGAGCCAAACCAGAAACTTCTGCATCTCACAATGACTCTCAGTTTGGCACTCTCTCCCTGGATGAGAAACTTGATCGCATTGTCTCCTCTGTCCACGAGTTGAATACAAAGATGTCTGGACTCACTGCTTCTCTTCACCATCAAAACACTCGGTGGGATATGAAGTTTACTTCTCTTCAAACTCAACTGGATCAAATCCAGAGAAAGCTGGAAGAGGATGACTAGCCTATTCCATGACAAAAAGGGGGAGAGATAGGCATGATCAAAGGGGGAGTGTCTTTATCTAAGGGGGAGTGTCTTTACATTCTTCTTCTCTTTAAGTTGATGTTTTGTGTTTTGTACCCGTAAACTGTTATCAAGGTTGTTTGTGTTTTGTACCCATGTGCTTATGTAAGCTTTTAGGGTTTATGTTTTATGCATAGGTTTGTAGGCTTTATGGTATGTACCTTGCCTAGTGCAGCCTTTATGCTATGTTGAAATCAGTACTTTAATCTAAATGGTATACATTTTGGTTTATGTACTGTCACTCTTGTGCCCTTGTAGGATTGTTCCTAGATGCATATGCCTTGTGTGATATGCATTGGTTGAGTGTTGAGCATACAAGTGTCTTGCCTTGTGCTTGTTAACTTGTATGTCCTTGTGTTCATTCCAAGTGTGAATGAGCACTGTAATCACTACCTTGTGGTGTTCACTTGGTTGATCAAGCCATGGTTTGTTTCATAACTCCATCTTTGCTTGATCACATATTGCCTGTTTCATATGCATTTTATAATTTTCTGCTTACAATGATGGTGTATGTTGTGTTTCAGGAGTATTATGTTCATATGATTCAAGTGCTTCACAGCTTCTAGAGTTAGGTGTGAGTGAGTTTTGTTCAACTGTTCCCAACTCACATGTTAATCTTAGAGTCTGTTTTAGGGTTTTGTCACGGAATAGCCAAAGGGGAGATTGTAAGGTTGAATTTATTCAACCATCTAATTGCTTTATTCCGTGCCAATTTTGGCTTGTAATTCAGCATCTTAGTAACCCTGTCTTAGGTGGTTTTGATGTAAGGGAGTGAAGTGAGGATGAGTGAGTTTTGCTCAACGAGTGTGCAAGACACAAGTGTCGCGGCTGGACTCCGGGTAGACTCGTGGCTGCAAGCCGCCAAAGGCAGCGCTACGGTGCCAAGCATGCTGGAAGATGAACAGTCAATGCTAGCTGGAGACACAAACAAACAGGACAACTGGCCATACGGTTATCTTGCGACTGGATCTCGCGACTTAGTCAAGCCGCGAGGTCAAGCCGCGAGCCACCCCTGTTTTGTAAAAACCTGACGTTTCACATTCCTCTCCACTCCAGTATAAATACCCCTATTACCCACGATTGAAAGAGAGCTTCCAAAGAGAATTTTGAGAGAGAAACTCTAGAGAAAAACTAGATTGATTCACACACAATCTATACCTTAGAGACTCTTCAAATTCCTCAACTCTCTTCCTCTCCATTGTCAAATCCTTGAGAGGCATTATACCAAACCAGGTTCTCACCATCATCATCATTGTGAGACTGCTGTTTGGATTTCTGGGAAGCAGTTAGGAAGGAACCAATCTTCATTGGTTGATGCTACGGTCTAGTAGCGGAATCCGGAAAGCTAGAAAAGAAAAAGGTTCGGCGCAACCTCATTGGAGCAAGAAGCTTGGAGGGCTTAGGTGCACTGGGTAGATTAGGCTTGGAGGGTCTATTGCTGTCCTTGTATCCCAACTATATTTTCTAGTGGATTGATTACCGCTTGGAGGGCGGCGGAGAGGTTTTTCGCCGAGGGCTTCGGTTTCCTCTTCGATAACACATCGCGTGTTGTCTTTGTGTTTGCATCTTCCTTCCTCTCTATCTTTGCCTTTTTATTTATCTGCTGTGGATATTAATCTGTTATGGCTTAGATAGTATTTAATCAATTTCGTGTGATAGCATATGTTAAGTTTCCGCACACTAGTTGTTTGACATATTGCTTGAATTGATTAAGTTGTAATTTGGGGGTCTAAACATTCAAAGGTGTTTTTGTACACGTTTTTGAACTTTCATTAACAAACACTCATCCCTATTCCATTTTTGTGCAAATGTGTGACAATTATTAGTGATCACAAATAATCTATGAGTTGAGTTTATATATCTTTATGGTTTTTTTAATATGTGGGCACAAGTATATATATGCTTATGGGCTGAATTTGGAATCATGTTGTAATGAAATGGTCTCTTAATTTAACTACTTTCATTGGGGCCTGGAGCGAGCACTTCTAGAAATTCTCAAAGGCCTGAGCCAAATTAAGGCCTAAAAGGTAGGGTTGGTTTAGGTTGGGGCATTTTAAATCTAAACCAACCTCGTTCGATTAAAAAATTGCCAATCTCAACCAATCAATAATCATGAAAATAACCAGACCAAACCAACCCATAGGTGATTCGTTTGAGTTAATTGAGCTAGGCTTTTTTGTCCTAGCCATTGGGTCATTTATCTCTTACCAAATTCTTTACCCACAATATAAATACCCTCAGTACCCATGGATTGTAATGCGTGATTTTTAGAAAGAAAATCCTAACAAATACACTTAAGAGTTAGAGATTGTTATACCCACAATCATCTACAAATTTTCTTTTGGTTTTCTTCAACTCCTACCTATCCATCTCTAGATCCTTAAGAGGTTGTTAGCCCAAACACTTACCACACCCATTCTGAGTGTTAAGTGAGATTTTGGTGTTGCTAGGAAATATTGGAAGGAGGCATTTAGTAGTGGATGCAATCGAGCTGAATTGCGGGATCCGGAAAGTTAGAGAAGACAAGACTCTGAGAAGTCCATTGGTAGCAAGATCTTGAAGGGCTCAAGTACATGGGGTAGACTAGGCTTGTAGGGTCTTTTGATATTCGTGCGCTCAACTTTATTCTCTAGTGGATCGATTTTGACTAGGAAGGTCACGGAGAGGTTTTTCGCAGAGTTCTTCGGTTTCCTCTTCGATAACACATCTTGGTGTTATCTTGTGTTTGCATCTCTCTTCCCAACTCTTTAAGCTTTCTTTTTATTGTTGAATATGGCTTAGGGTAATATTATCAGTTCATTGCGCTTATTTACTCTTGTTCCGCACTTAGTTTAAGTTAGAGTATACGTAATTTAGTCGTATTTTTTATTTTTGGGGTCTGAACAAACTCTTGTGTTTTAGCATAAATCTGAGCTTTCAATTTTGTAGGGTATTTTTTTTAAAGATAATTTGGATGGGCTTTTGTGGGCTTGCCTTGTGTGATAAATACTGTGTAGACTCTAAGAACACGCATCTTATTCCTACTCCAACTATGAAAGGCACTTTAATAATCGTGCCATATTGCCTTGCACCATCATTAATTTGTTTTAATATCACTAGTTGGGGAGAGAAGACTTTGAGAATACTCTAATTGAAACCTTAATATAACATATAGGATTATATTTAACCCAAAACTTATTATCTCCCCAAAAAATTTCACATAAATTATGAAATTCTCAGATTGTGTAGATTGGATTGAATGAGTTTGTGTTGTGTAAGCATATGCAATATTGATCAAAGAAAAAAAACCTTTGACTAAATTAAATGATTGCGATCTAGATTCATATATGGCTATAAATTTTTGAAGTATTAATGGTCAAAGTCACTTCTACCTATAATTCTTTTATTGGGGTCCAGAGTAATAAAGTATTATGTATGTAATTCAACAAAGTAATAAATAAATTGGTTTGGATAATGAAATATTCATTATTATATAAGTTGTGAAATTGAGTGTGAATTTGAATGTGTTTGTATATAGGCTGTAACAAATAATATACATATAAAGACGGATTGAGAATTAGGGTAAAAATTATAAATGTGTTTACGTCGTTAAATATTAAATAATACTCTTAACTAATCAAGATTACATGTGTTTCCTCGGATTATATTTGTTTTACTTGTTAAATATTGCTCCTTGCGTATTCCATAAGGCCCCTGACAATGACCCATTATGAACCCATAGCCGCATGTGTCTTCCAAAAATTCTGTAGTCATTCTCAGGAGAGGAAAAAGGCACTAATATGTTCCAAGCAATATTCTTCCAACAGTTCTTTCTCTTCCATCTTATTTTTCATATAAATTTTTCATGGAAAATGTTTGGCTCTAAACATATTAATTTGGAGCTATTTTGCTCTAACTTATTATATGACGGTTAAAGAGACCATTCATGTGTAGTTTTTGTCACATGCTCTTTTAATATATTATGTGGCTTGTTTAAGTAATAAACATAGATAGTCTTATAAATTGTCACATAATAAGTTGAAAAAGGTATCTCCAATCAAGTTTGAAACTAAACTTTTCCCACTTTTCATTACTCTTTTTTGTCCCATTTATATGTCATAAACTCCATTTCTTTAACATTTTAGTTGTCTTGGTAGTTTTTTTTTAATTGTTTCTAATATTTTATTATTGATCTAATTGTTGCACTTTTCATTACTCTTTTTTGTCCCATTTATATGTCATAAACTCCATTTCTTTAACATTTTAGTTGTCTTGGTAGTTTTTTTTTAATTGTTTCTAATATTTTATTATTGATCTAATTGTTGCATCACATTTTCTATAAATTTTCTTTTCATTCATCTCATTATGACATGATAACATAAATAGCAACTGTTGGAAATGTCCAATATAAATTTGATAAAATCCAAAAACTAAAAAAATTGATTCAAGAATAGTATTTTCATTTTGACACTATCAAAACTCACAACATTATGTTTTACTCACCAAAACTACAAAAAGAGAAAGAGATCATTTTTATATTATAATCTATTCCTCGTTCTTTTCACTGCATCAGCACCAAAACATACAAACATAATTAGCCTTCACTTTCTTAATTTTTCCAAATTCTTATTCTAATAGTTGAAATCAGTAAATTAACTAAAAAAAAAAAAAGAATACAAAAAAATGGCATATTTTCAAACACAAAAATTTAAGCCTTTTGTATTATTATTTTTTTTTTGATAATGATTAATTTGAAATCTTCCTTTTCATAAAATTAATTCCACAAAGAGAGGGCATGCTTATAGGAACGGAAGTTAGAGCTTTTGTCTAACCCATATTTATGGTAGTGTTGAGGTCCTTGAGGCATTAGTGGTCCTAGATGGGTTGTTACCTTCAATATAGAAACACTACATATGGGCAAGTTGGCTATTTATATTTTTTGGGCCTCTTGGGACCGATTAAACTTTTGAGAGGAAGTTACTTACAAGTCTCCAAAGTATAGGCTACATACTTTTACTATAAACCCCATTCCAAAAAAAAAAAAAAAAAAAAAAAAAATCTTAGGGGCTGGTAAGGCCATGGCATCACTTGGTCTCTAGATTAGATTCCAATCTTTGATCCTAAATTGTTGTCAACATGTTTTAAATCGATGTATATACTAATTTGTTGTTATTATTTTCTTATTTTTACATTTAAATAAATTAGTGGGTAATACAATGTAAAGCCCTCGATGTACGAGCGCAAATATAATTAGTTGATTTTATTGAGATATTAACGTACTTCTTCAACCTGTTCAATGGGGGTGGATCCCAAGGTTACGTCTCTTGCAATCGAATATTTTATATTCTAGATAGTTCGTTTTTATTTGAAACTATTTTTAATTTTAAATGTTTACAAGAAAATATCAATTTTAATATAAAAACTTATGAAATAGAGATAAATTTGTTATTTGAATCTCAAATAGGATTTTTTGATAAATTTTTACTCATCATAAAAAATATAGCACAAGATTTTAATGAAATTCTCACACGTCAACAAAAATTCATAAAAAATATGTATTTTTATTCACTTATTATATATAATTAAAGATAATAAAATAATATTAACAAACATCCACATAACATTTTTTCTTTAATTGCATTAAATGGCTCAATATATAAATATATTTGTTATATTAGTTAATATAGAATTTCAGGTGACTCACTATTATTATGAAGGTTGTGATAATATATATATATATATATATATATATATATATATATGTAATTTGTAATTAATTTGTGCATAACATGAACATGGACTGATGAACATGCTACCAATTTGAATATGAAAGAAAGAAAGAAATTCCGCTTAAATTTATTGCACTAAGCCTCGAACTATATCAAGCTGCCTGCTAGTAGGTGTAACCCCACAAAGTTCGAATCCATGGTGAAGGTGAACTTCATTTCATACAACATGAGAGTTATTATATCTCTTGACTTGCACAGAGAGCTCTAGCTTCGTGATTTATGTCACAAAAATCGGCTACAACTTGGCCACACTTATCCTATAAAATGGTTGAATGGCCAGCATTTCTACTGCAAGCCAGTTTCGACTATCGATAGAGCAATACACTGTGATTGAGAAATGGCCTTGAAATTAGTTCTCTTTGTTACCGTAATGGTTGCTGCATTGGCACTTCCAATAGCTAAAGGCACTAGTGTTGTGGTTGAGGTCCAGCCGTCTTTTGTGCCTTGCAGTTTAGGTGCGAATGTTACTGCCACCCCACCTTTCCCAAGTAAGTTTGCTCAGAATTTGTTACAGTTAGTCCAATGCACCATGACTACACACATTAGTCTCGGCTAATAAGGTACTTCAATCTCACCATTGTTTTGTTATGTTTACTTCTAGATGCTCAAGTACAACTGCGGTGTGGAGCTGGAAATGTGGTTGCTATTACAACAACCAATGCCAGTGGAGTATTTTCATTTTCCTTGGATTCTACAAGACTTTCTCTCTTACCAACAGTACCCTTGAATCTTTGCAATCTAGTGGTTACAACAGCCCTCTCCACCTGCAACTCCACGCTTCCTCCTGTGGGAGTCTTGGAATCACGCATACAGTTCATTAGAAGCAGTGTTTTAGGGCTTCGTATTGTTCTCACCTTTGGGCCAGTTGGGTTCCGTTACAGTTCCTCAACTTGAGGAATAGAAGAGTATTTACATGAATAAGGTTAATTGAACCAATGATATAGTATTTTCCTTTCCAACTCTTTAATAATGTTATGAAGATTGTCATCCAATCTGTAAACTCCTTTCCTAATTAAGGAGTACTCCTGTCGCCATATATAATTAATAAAGCCTTTAATGTCCTTCAAATGAATGTGGACTACGTTGTGGATTTCGTTTGACTTGTATATGATAATCAAGGCTATGTTAATTGGCAAAAAGCCTTTTTGATGGTGTTCGTTTTGGTATTATTGTATGAAGGAAGTTTTAATTTCAAAACTTATTTTAACCGGAAAGAATTATAGCGTTTAGAATATTTGGTAAACTACGGGGTTAAGTGTTGGAATATTTTTGTAAAAATCATAATATTTTATATTTATTATTATTTTTAACCATTTGTTATGAGTTGGCTGCCTAGTAAACGTTAGTGGCTAACGTTTTTCTATTATTCAATCTTAATTCATTGCTTTAAATCATCATCTTTAATTGGTTGAGTTTGTACACTTTTTATGTTACCGTTGGCATTGATATATTATGATTCAATATAATTACTATTTACTGTCCATTTGAAAGATAATTATAACAACAATAAAGTAAATTTAAAACCCAAATAAACTTGATCTTTATTGTATGTTTCTTCAGCCAATATGAATATGCAGCCAACGTGTCCGAGTTTAGATGAGAAAATCAATTTTCTTATGGGCACCATTTTCATGTAAAAAAGAAAACTACCTACATTTTTGCTGAATCAAAATTCGAATCTCATGAAAATAAGATATCCTTCGATATACTATATTTGTGGGTAAAAGAAAAGCTATTCTGCAAGCAATGTAGGCTTGTAAGGATAATCAGCAAGGTGGCTGAGTTGTTGTATCCTGAGGGCGGCATGCACAATTTTATTAGTCGACTGCACCGGAAATGGGAATGCCAACAGGTTGGGTTCGGGCTGGGTTTCTTTATACTCGAACCTGCTCCGCAGGCTTGTACTCGTTACCTGAACTCTGCTCGTTTAATAAACGAGTTCTTTTTGTTAGGACATATGTGTTTCACTTGTTAGGAACATATGTCACTACTTTATGTAATTGGCTTATCTTTTGACAAAACGCACTATACTTGTATTTGGGTAGATTTAGGATGTGTTTAAATACTTCAAGAAACCATGTTTCAAGATCAAGTGTTGAAGCCTTCATGTCTGTCCAAGAAAACAAGTTGATAGTGCAAATTCATTAAAGCTCGACAGCTGGCTCGATAGCTGCATCTATCGAGCGTAAGAAAGCTGTTCAAAAACTGGTGTGCTCGACACCTCCTATCTGTCGAGGTTTAAGAATTTCAGAATTCAAATATGATTTTCTTGGGATCCGTGAATATGTCTTTGGGCTTTCTTTTCTCCTAACCCTAGACATATAAAAGGATTGTTTTAAAGGCCGTCAAACAATTCACAAGTTGCACAAGCGTTAAGCAAACTCTGTATAAGGAAATTGTGATCGGAGATGAAGTTCTTGTCCTAGTTCATCTCTTTCTCTTGAAGAAGTTGTCGTATATGTGCATCGTGGGGTTTTGTGACCAAGCATCTTCTTGATCTTCATCGCGTGGATGAACTGAATAACTTTGCAACCAACAACCTACTTAGTTGGTGATTGAAGTCGAGTACAGGAATCCGCGCAATTGGTTAGTCATGTACTTGGGAGTCGTGCATTAGAAAGGGGAACTGTCTCTACAAAACATGTCCAATTGGGTATTGGTGTAAGGGTTCAACTGTAGGTTGGTAAGGTACTTGAGATTCCTTTACTTGTAACCGCTTGTTGTGATAACAGTGGAGTTTCGGTAGTGGTAACAAGAAAATCAGCCTGTGGGGTTTTTGCCGTTAGGTTTTCCCCCATTCATAAACAAATCACCGTGTTATTTATTTTTTTGTTGCATAATTAGTTTATTGGAGATTTGTTTGTGCTACCACGTTTTTGCATGATAAATTGATTAATTAATAAATTGGCTAATTAATTAATTAATTTTTATCACAAGGGGTCATTCAGTTTGTGGCCTATCAAAAATTTTTTTTTTTTTTTAATTTTTTTTTCAGGCCACAAACCCGCCTTGTCTAGCCAGGTTAGATATGGGCAAAATCCGCGACCATATAAAAGAAAAGGATGGAATTGAAGCCTATACCGTGGCCCAAGCAAAAAAAAAAATCGTATTTTCTCATATTCAAATTTGAGTAGCAAGCACAATTTTCCAATGGAGGAGTCACTGATTAGCAAAAACTTGAACAAATAATCGCTAAAAAAAGAAAAAAAAAATCCAAAAAATAGAGAAGAAAATTAATGCATGTGTTGAAAATAGAAAGTATAAGTGGTGTTTGGAGAAAAGGAAAATGTGAGAGAAAAGAATGGTGGAGGGCCGGTGGTGAGATCGAGCGATGGTTGGCAGTGACAGAGCTTGAGGGTGAGTGAGAGATTGAGCTACAGTGGGAGAGGAAAGTGAGGGAAATTGGATGGGGCGACTGAGTGAAATGTGAGGGTGAGGGTAGGGTTTATAAGTTTATATATATATATATATATATATATTTATATATATATAAATGGTTTTTTGGTAATTCTAGTTTTAATCGGGTCAGGGTTGGGTTCGGGTCCGAGTTCAAGGCGGGTTTCATAAAAACCCAGACCTGTTTCGGGTTTTATTTTAAAAATTCAAACCCGACCCTATTGTTTTACGGGTCGGGTAAAACCCATCCTCTTAGGGTCTAGTTGGGCCAGATACCCACAGGTCGGGTACTTTTCGCCATACGTAACCGGAAACCCCATAGACGATGTGTCTCATCTGAAGACAGGGACATGGTCCACGCCTCAACTCTACCTTTGTTTTGTTATGTTTACTTCTAGATGCTCCAGTACAACTGCAATATGGAGTTGGAAATGTGGCTACTAGTGCAACAACCAATAGCGCCAGAATATTTTCAATTCCCCCAAATCCTCACAAGTTCTTCTCCAAATACTACTGAGTAAGTGCAATCTAGTGGTTAACACTCCCCTTTCCAGCTGTAACGCCATTCTTCCTTCTGTGGAAAGCTTGGCCTCGCCTTTACAGTATGTCGGAAACACTGTTCTTGGGAGAGATTTTTCTAATTGGTACTCGAGCAAGTGAAGGAGGAATTGATGTTTCCTTACTGAACCCTGATTTTTCTAAGATTTTGATCTAGAAAGCAATGCAGTCAGGATCCATGTTATTAAGAAAGACAGCCTCTAGTAACATTGACTTGGGTAGCCTATAAGAGTTGGGAGGTTTGTAGCAAGCAAAGTCTAATAAATAAATGGGGACTTCTCTTTTGTATAAAAGATATAGGACAACTAGTCCCGCAACTACTACCATCACAAAATGGTGCAAGGTGTTCTAGATAATTAGATCATGGAGGCCAGGAATGATAAGTCTTTGGGTCATTGTTGCCATGGATGGAGGTATAGATTTGTTTTTGTTCTTGACAGAATTGAATTAATTTAAGTTTGTTTGGCATGCATTGCGTTGCATTGATTGGCATATGGGTTTTGAGGTTGAGGAGGTATGGGGTATGAATATTGGAGATAGAGCATGACACATGAGGAGAAAGAAAACGGCTTGTGGAAAATTGAAAGAGAGGAATATGTATAGGGCATTGAATAGTTGAGTTTATATATCTTTATGGTTTTGTAAATATGTGGGCACAAGTATATATATGCTTATGGGCTGAATTTGGAATCATGTTGTAGCGAAATGGTCCCCTAATTTAATTATTTTCATCAGGGCCTGGAGTGAGCACTTCCAGAAATTCTCAAAGGCCCGAGCCAAATTAAGGCCTAAAAGGTAGGGGTTGGTTTATTTTGGGGCATTTTCAATCTAAACCATCCTCGTTCCATTAAAAAATTGCCAATCCCAACCAATCAATTATCATTAAAATAACCGGACCAAACCAACCCATAGGTGAGATTGGTTTGAGCTAAACTTCCTATGTTTTCCAAAAAAAAAAAAATTCCCATAATTTTTTTTTTTAATTTTTTATTTTTAAAATTCTCAGGTGCGTCAAACTAATAATAAGTAACAAGTTTTCATCCAAATTTCTAATTCATCAAACTAGCGAAATAGGAATTACAAGTACTTACTTTTTTCTTCCTCTATCGTCATCCATGAACTTTTTGTATGTCATTCATGGAAGGCAATTGCCAACCCTACAAAACGTCTATGGGAACCCGTATGTCCACATCCCTAGGACCCTTATGTTACATCATTCTTCTTTGATCTAGCATAATATGTAATATTATTTTTGTAAAGTTGTGATTTCCAACTAACTTGTGCTGGCTTTAATTCCGTGCCAAATTTGATTGTAATTTCTACAATCATTTTCCCTGTATGTAGGTGGGTTTATTTGTAAGGGATGAACGTGAGAGATCGGTGAAGAATCAAGGTTCAAAAGATGAATTAGTACAATTCGCGACTAGTTCGCGAGTAGCTCACAAGAAGCAACTCGTGAAAAGGCAAAGTGTGAAGCACATGACTGGAAGCTGAAGAGTCATGCCAGGCTATCAAATTCACGAGTGTTTCGCGAGAAGGGCCATCCCGCAAAGTTCCCAAGAAAAATTTTGTTCGGCAAAAAGTTAAGTTGCTTTACCAAATTCTTTACCCACACTATAAATACCCACATTACCCACATATTGTAATCAGTGATTTTTAGAGAGAAAACCCTAGCAAATACACTTGAGAGTTAGAGATTGTTGTGCCCACAATTATCTGCACATTTTCTTGTTGTTTTCCTCAACTTCTACCTCTCCATCTCTAGATCCTTAAGAGGTTGTTAGCCCAAACACTTACCACACCCATTCTGAGTGTTAAGTGAGATTTTGGAGTTGCTAGGAAGTATTAGAGGGAGCAATTTAGTGGTCAATGCAATCGGACTGAATTGTAAGATTCGGAAAGCTAGAGAAGACAAGACTCCGAGAAGTTCGTTGGTAGCAGAGGCTTGATGGGCTCAAGTACATGGGGAAGACTAGGCTTGGAGGGTCTTTTGTTATTCGTGTGCTCAAATTTATTCTCTAATGGATCGATTTCGACTAGGAAGGTCGCGGAGAGGTTTTTCGTCAAGTTCTTTGGTTTCCTCTTCGATAACACGTCCTGGTGTTATCTTGTTTTTGCATCTCTCTTCCCTACTCTTTAAGCTTTCTTTTTATTGTTGAATATGGCTTAGGGTAGTGTTATCGTTTCATGGCACTTATTTACTCTTGTTCCGTAATTAGTTTAAGTTAGAGTAAAAGTAATGTAGCCATATTTTTTATTTGGGGGTCTGGATAGGCTCTTGTGTTTTAGCATAAATCTAAACTTTCAATTTTTTTGGGTATTTTTTTGAAGATAATTTGGATGGGCTTTTGTGGGCATGCCTTGTGTGATAAATACTGTGTAGACTCTAAGAACACGCATCTTGTTCCTACTCCAACTATGAATGGCACTTCAATAATCTTGCCATATCATTAATTAGTTCTAATATCACTAGTTGGGGGGAGAAGACTTTGAGAATAGTCTAGTTGAAACCTTAATGTAACATATAGGATACTACTTAACCGAAAAATTATTATCTCCCCAAAAAATTTCACATAAATTATGAAAGTCTCAGATTGTGTGGATTGGATTGAATGAGTTTGTGTTGTGTCAGCATATGCAATATTGATCAAAGAAAAAAAAAAATGCTCAAAGTTTGCTTAAATGATCGCAATCTGGATTCATATGTGGCTAAAAATTTTAAAGTATCAATGCTCAAAGTCACTTCTAGCTGTAATTCTTTTGCTGGGGTCCAAAGTAATAAAGAATTATGTACGTAATTCAACAAAGTAAAAAAATAAATTGGTTTGGGTAATGAAATATTCATTATTATATATGTTGTGAGATTAAGTGTGAAATTGAATATGTTTGTATATGGACCGTAATAAATGATGTACATATAAAGATGGATTGGGAATTAGTGTAAAAATTATAAATGTGTTTACTTTGTTAAATATTAAATAATACTCTCTGGGTCATGCGAACGAGTGCCCCTAGTGCGTTGGTTAATAATCTATTTTAGGAAAGTTTTGACACCACTTTTGTGGGAAATGAAAAAAGTTCTCAAAATATTAATTGTTCTTTTTTTCCCCATAAAAACTTTCTTTAAATGGATTATTAACCAATGCTCTAAGGGCATTCGTTAGCATTTCCCATTCTCTTAACTTATCAAGATTACAAGTGTTTCCTCGGACTATATCTGGTTTACTTGTTAAATACTGCTCCTTGCCTATTCCGTAAGGCCATAACAGCATATAAGCGGTTTTACTTATTTACACTGTGAGTTACTTTTTATATATATTTTTTTAAGTTCGTCAAATTCAAAATGAACATGTCCACACTAGCATTGATCTCTTCATGCAGTAGTATTTCTTAGTGTTGGGGACTTATTTTTATGTAATTGGCATATCTTTTGACAAAACGCACTTTACTTGTATTTTGGTAAATCTAAGTAGGTTCAAGATGATCACTACAAGTGGTTAAATTGAAGACATGAAGTCTACTCAAGAACTGCTCAAGAAAAGTGCAAATCTGCAGGTCTCAATACTTGCTCGATAGAATCTCGATCTGTCGAGATTCATTAAAGCTCGACAGACACCTCGATCGATCGAGCTTATAGGTTTTCAGATAATAGCCAGCAATGTTTTTATTCTAAAAGGCTATTTGTTTATGGGTTTGTATAATCCTTATTGGACTAGGAAAACCCAAGGTTTGTATAAACCTATTTGGAATAGGAGAGCCCATTAAGCTCCTATTTAAAGGAGGTGGGAAAAAGAAAAACAAAAACCTAGAGAGCTTCATAAGGTTTTCTTTTTGAAACCCTAACCTCCTCCTATGGAAGAAAGAGTTCTTGCTGTGTTTCTTGTACGCCTTTGGGTTATGTAACCAAGCAAAATCTCTTGCACCAACATTGAAGATCTTATTGGTGTTTCCATTTCAAACTGCTGCATATCAACTACAACAATCAAAGGGTTGCTGTGGAGTTAGTCACGTACTGGGATTCGTGCAAAGGAGTAAGTCGCGTACTGGGATCCGCGCATCAAATTGGTTAGTCACGTACTTGGGAGTCATGCATCTGAAAGGGGAACTGTCACTACAGAACAAGTCCAATTGGGTATTGGGGTAAGGGTTCAACTGTAGGTTGGTAAGGTACTTGGGATTCCCTTACTTGTAACCGCTTGTTGTGATAATAGTGGAGTTTCGGGAGTGGTGACCTGAAAATCACCCGGTGAGGTTTTTGCCGTTAGGTTTTCCCCATTCGTAAACAAATCACCAAGTTATTTATTTTCCACTGCATAATTAGTTTATCGGTGATTTGTTTGTACTACCACATTTTTGTATGATAAATTGATTAATTATTAACTTGGCTAATTAATTAATTAATTTCTATCACAAGGGGTCATTCAGTTTGTGGCCTATCAAGTGGTATCAAAGCGGGCACACTTTGATTAGGGTTAATCTTTGCTGTGTGATCCATTGACCCCTGTTGTCATGGAAACTCTTGATTGTTTTGATTTGAATGATCTTATGTTGAATGATGATGATGATATTTAAGATGCCTATTGCAATCTTTATAATTTTTGTATGAAATCGCTTGAATATTCTGCAAAATTAAAAGCTAAATTTAAAAAGGTCAAGCTTGAAAAAGATGATTTGATTGCAAAATTGGATGAATCCAAAAATTTGAATGAGAATTTTAAAAATCAAATTTCATCTCAGGTGGACAAAATTAAAAGTTTGAAAGAGCAACTAGTTGAATCGAAAATTGAAGTTGAAAAATTAACTAGTGCCAAACTTCTTGTTGAGCCTCACTCAGAAGAAAAGGATTTTTATATTCCTCCATTTAAAAGGAATAATGAAGAGTTGAAGGCTAATATTGCTAGGATAGACAAAGGTAAAAATTCTGATGTTAACGTGGAAGTTTCTAAACCTATGTCTAAAACTCCTCCTAAGAAGAATAAAAATTCTGAATTTTTCCCCACTTGTCATCATTGTCATATTGTTGGTCATATTAGGCCAAATTTTCCTAAGTTAAGGTCTCTGTCAACCTCCAAGGTTAGACCTCCTTCTAGGAAACCGAGTAAGTCCAAAACTACTCATGTTTGTCACCATTGTGGTGCTTCAAGTCACACTCGTCCTAATTGTTTCAAATTGTTTCCTCATAAGCGAGTGTTAAATAGGTCTCATCCTCTGTCTAAAGGCTCTGTACCTATTCTTGGTGAGTTATTAAAAGCTTTGAAATCTTTAACTCAATTTCAGGGGAATTCTAATTCCTCCATGTCCTATAGTAGTCATACTAGGACATGTGCCTTTTCATCTTCACGGCCAAAGACTCGTGCTGTGTGGGTGATAAAGGATCCTAAGACTTAATTGTCTTTTCTATTTGTCCTCTACTTTAATTCTTTCAATCTAAAGTAGGACTCTCTTTGCTTGATTTCTTATCTGCTTTTGGAATCATGCTTTCATGCATCTGCATCCTTCTATCATGTCTTCATGCATATGCATATTTCTTTCATGCTTTCAGGTTGTTTAACATGTTTTTTTTGGTTATTTTTCAGTTATTTTTGCTTGTTTTTTTTTAAAAAAAAAAAAAAAATTGAAAATACAAAAACATTGTGTGTTTTGTGTACATTAGTACTTGTGTACCATGGATGGCCATTGAAACAAAGTCTTCTGAACTTTGTATCATTTGTAGCTTAGATGAGCATCTCTATGCACAACTAAGCAAGTGAGTTTTGTGACTCGTGTTTGTGATGAGTATGATTAAGTTGTCTCTTATGCTTAACACTCATATCACTCTTTTTGACGGGAAGGACTAGAAAATCCTAACAGAAAGGCATTAATAACCATCTGACCACTGTTGCTTGCCAATCATAATATGACACCTGTATGCTTCGGCATAGCAAAAGTGCAGTGTCAATGACATTTGTGTGCTTAGGCATAACAAAATTAGAATGTCAAATATCATTGGGTATTTCTTTTCTCTCTCTAATACGCTCATGCATGATATGTTTAAAAGAAAAATATGCAAAGAAAAAATCAAAAGCAAAAAGATCAAAAATGCTTTAAAAATTATTGCAGGTATGTATTCTAGGAGATGTGGGAGTTATAGGATGTACCTCAAAGGTGATAGTCCCCATTAAGTAGTTATGATTGTGTGTGAGTTAAAGATTTTCTCATATCTCAAATCGTCATAACACGCATACACTTATACAATTTTGCAATATTTTTCACGCACAACACGCAATATTCTTTGCTATTCTTGATACATGTGCAAATACAATGTGATTTGGCCATCACGAGGTTTTACATGTGTTAATGTATGCTCACTAAACTGTCTTGACTTGTTTTTGAAATATAAAATTGGTTAGACTTGTTTAGTGCGTGTGTGTGTGTTTCTTTTTGAGGATCCATATGCTTAAAATTTTTATTGAGAGATGATTTTGAGAGCTTAATATGTTGATTGGATCATTGGTTGAGTTGCATGTTGGATTGTATTCATGTCTGTGTTTTTCACTTCTCAAAAAACTGTTTTTAAAAAAGCTGGCTCGACAGCTCCTCGATACCTAGCTATCTGTCGAGCTTCTAAGCTTTTTCTTATCGCAATCTCAACAGCTTCTTGACACCTGGTGGATCGATCGAGAAAGCTCCTGTCTCCTCGGTAGCTTCTCGATACCTAGTGGATCGATCGAGATCCTTTTAGCCTTTTGTTGATTTGTCCCTCGACAGTTGCATCTGTCGACATCTATTATGCTCGACACCTCTCTCGCCACCCCTCGATCGATTGAGATTCCCTTGCATGCATTTCATTTTTCTTTGTTTTGCATTTTTTTTTTCCTTTGTGTCCATAGCATCTTGTTTTTCTTTTTCTTGTAGGTCTATGGTTCCTTGTTCTCCTCGTTCCCTCTCTGTCAGTTTTCTGTTTGTCTCCGTCATGTCCTTTGGCTTTTTATGCCCTTTGACAATCGTGTCAAAAAGGGGGAGAAATTTGAGAACTGAATGTCTTTCCTCAGGGGGAGTAATAAATTTAGGGGGAGAATTTCATGTTAAAGGGAGGAATGTTTTTGATGTAACTAACTTAGGGGGAGAGTTAGTTTGATACACATTGATATTGATATATTTTTTGTGTTGTGTATCTTTTGGTTTTCTAACCATTTACGAACATCATGTGTTGATTTTATATTTGATGATGATGTATGTGTTTCACTCTTTATCTCACATCTGTTGTTTCTTTTCTCTCACTATACACACATTTCTTGTTTATTTAACTTGTCATTATTTTCCACATGGTACCTTGATGTGTTCTGTTTAGTGCCTTTCAGGGAAGACAAGTTAAAGCCAAGTCAAGATTCCGAACCTTCTTCTTGCAGCAACTTCCAAGGTTTAGATCTTTTACACTAGGCTTATTTATTCTGTAATCTTGAGTAGAATGTATTCTAGGACATTCAATGTACTCTTGTGGTTTTGTCACGGATTGCCAAAGGGGGAGATTGTTGGGGACATATTGTTATGCAATTGGCATATCCTTTGACAAAACGTACTTTACTTGGATTTTGGTAAATCTAAGTAGGTTCAAGATAATCATTACAAGTAGTTATATTGAAGACATAAAAACTACTCAAGGACTACTCAAGCACTACTCAAGAAAAGTGCAAATCTGCAGATCTCGATACCTGCTCGATAGAATCTCGATCTGTCGAGATTCATTAAAGCTTGACAGATACCTCGATCGATCGAGCTTACGGGTTTTCAGATAATAGCCAGCAATGTTTTTATTCTGAAAGGCTATTTGTTTATGGGTTTGTATAATACTTATTGGACTAGGAAAACTCAAGGTTTGTATAAACCTATTTGGAATAGGAGAGCCCATTAAGCCCCTATTTAAAGGAGGTGGGAAAAAGAAAAAGAAAAAAATCCTAGAGAGCTTCATAAGGTTTTCTTTTTCAAACCCTAACTCCTCCTACAGAAGAAAGAGTTCTTGCTACGTTTCTTGTATGCCTTTGGGTTCTGTAACCAAGCAAAATCTCTTGCACCAACATTGAAGATCTTATTGGTGTTTCCATGTGAAGCTGCTGCAAATCAACTACAACAATCAAAGGGTTGCTGTGGAGTTAGTCAGGTACTGGGATTCGTGCAAAGGAGTAAGTTGCGTACTGGGATCTGCGCACCAGATTGGTTAGTCACGTACTTGGGAGTCGTGCATCTGAAAGGGGAACTGTCACTACAGAACAAGTCCAACTGGGTATTGGGGTAAGGGTTCAACTGTAGGTTGGTAAGGTACTTGAGATTCCTTTACTTGTAACCACTTGTTGTGATAATAGTAGAGTTTCGGGAGTGGTAACCTGAAAATCACCCGGTGGGGTTTTTACCGTTAGGTTTTTCTCTTTTGTAAACAAATCATCGCGTTATTTATTTTCCGCTGCATAATTAGTTTATTGGTGATTTGTTTGTGCTACCACATTTTTGCATGATAAATTGATTAATTAATAACTTGACTAATTAATTAATCAATTTCTATCACAATGGGTCATTCAGTTTATGGCCTATCACTTAGCCAATGCAAATTTGTGACTGTCTGCATGCATATTCCACAACGAATGTCCGCAACAAGAAGCAACTTCATGTGGCTAGAGCATGAGATCACAGAAAAGAGTTGAAAAAACAAGTTTTACGACTTTTGGAAGTGGTGGAGTTATCAATGACCACGTAAGAAACCAATTAATTTGATCTGGGTACATCTAGCAATGAGCCTCAAAAAGAGTTAGAGCTCCAATATTGCCCCAAAAAGGCAATTAAGGGCAGAACAGAACGAGAATTTTTTCTGGGAGTCGAAGATTAAAAAAAGAAAGAAAAAAGGATCTCTAAATTTTTTCAAACAAACCGTTTTGAAGGAATCTCCTCTAATCCACTAGCAACTTTTTTTTTTTTTTTTGTTATATTTGATTTTTCAAATCCATTCCCTCAAGGCCTTCTTCAATTCTTTCATTCATGACTTGTTATACTCTTCCAATTACATTTTGTACAACTCTTCCTCTCCTCATTTTCACTCTTATTCTCCCCCTCTTCTTTTGGACCCAAGCAATATTCTTCCAATAGTTCTTTCTCTTCCATCTTATTTTTCATATTAATTTTTCATGGAAAATGTTTGGCTCCGAACATATTAATTTGGAGCTATTTTGCTCTAACTTATTATATGACGGTTAAAGAGACCATTCATGTGTAGTTTTTGTCATATGCTCTTTTAATATATTACGTGGCTTGTTTAAGTAATACACATAGATAGTCTTATAAATTATCACATAATAAGTTGAAAAAGGTAACTCCAATCAAGTTTGGAACTAAACTTTTCCCATTTTTCATTACTCTTTTTTGTCCCATTTATATGTCAAAAACTCCATTTCTTTAACATTTTAATTGTTTTGGTAGTTTTTTTTTCATTGTTTCTAATATTTTATTATTGATCTAATTGTTCCATCACATTTTCTATGAATTTTGTTTTCATTCATCTCATTATGATATGATAACATAAATAGCAACTGTTGGAAATGTCCGATATAAATTTGATAAAATCCAAAAACCAAAAAAATTGATTCAAGAATAGTATTTTCATTTTGACTCTATCAAAACTCGCAACATTATGTTTTACTCACCAAAACTACAAAAAGAGAAAGAGATCATTTTTATTTTATAATCTATTCCTTCTTTTCACTGCATCAACACCAAAACATACATACATAATTAGCCTTCACTTTCTTAATTTTTCCAAATTCTTATTCTAATAGTTGAAATTGGTAAATTAACTAAAAAAAAAAAAAAGAATACAAAAAAATGGCATATTTTCAAACTAAAAAATTTAAGCCTTTTGTATTCAAGATTTTTTTTTTTTTTT